>NW_022437057.1:298255-505216 GCF_009761245.1 Sapajus apella
CCTGGGTTCAGGCAATTCTCCTGCCTCAGCCTCCCAAGTAGCTGGGATCACAGGCACGCGCCACCATGCCCAGCTAATTTTTTGTATTTTTAGTAGAGACAGGGTTTCACCATGTTGCCCAGGATGGTCTCGATCTCTTGACCTCGTGATCCACCCGCCTCGGCCTCCCAAAGTGCTGGGATTACAGTCGTGAGCCACCGCGCCCGGCCTTAATTTTTATATTGTTAGTAGAGACAGGGTTTCACCATAATGGCCAGGCTGGTCTCAAATTCCTGACCTCAGGTGATCTGCCCACCTCAGCTTCCCAAAGTGCTGAGATTACAGGCATGAACCATTGTGCCCGGCCTGTTTTTTATTTTTTATTTTTCCTTTTTGGGAGCCACCATGTTTTTAATAATCTAATCTTGGAAGTGACACACGATCACTTCTGCTGTATTCTGTAGTCACATCACAGAGACCAACCCTGGTTCAGTGTGGGAGGGGAATACACAATGGTGTGACTAGCAGGAGGCAGGGGTAAGCAGAGGCCACCTTAAAGGCTATTACCACCTTCAGGCTTCTGTTTCTAGCTCCTGGGGCAGATATTACCTGAATTAGGGTCATCCAGAGAAACAGACCAATAGGATGTTTATATAGCTCTCTCTCTAGAAAGACATGTATTATAAGGTATTGGCTCATATAATTATCCAGGCTGAGAAGTCCCGCAAGCTGCCATTTGCAAGCTGGAGACCTAGAAAACCTTGTGGTATAGTTCAATGGCCTGAGAGCCAGAGACTCTATGGTGCAGGTTCCAGTCTGAGTCTGAAGGTCTCAGAGCCAGGAGTGCTGAGGGCAGGAGAAGATCGATGTCCCGGCTCAAGCAATCTGGCAGAGAGATAATTCAGCTTTTTCTTCTACTCAGGCCTTCAAGAGGATGGTTGATGCCCACCCACGTTGGTGAAAGCCATCTGCGTTACTCAGTCCACCAATTCAAATGCTAACATCTCCCAGAAACACCATCACAGGCACACTCAGCAATTGTGTTTAGCAATCCAACTGGGCATCCTGTCGCGCAGTCACATTGACACACAAAATTAACCATCATGCTCCCCCACTTTTCCTTGGTGGATTCTCGCTCTTCCCCTTCTGTCCATGTAGTTTGATGGGGCTGGTCCTACCCCTGCTCCCGCTGGGCTCCAGAGGAGGACAGCTGATCCAGGCCTGGACAATCAGCTTGCTCCATCCATTGGCCATCATGATAACTTCACATGATAAAATCATGTGGCCAGACTGATAGGATAAGAGCCAGTTACAGCATCCTCAAGAGGGTGATGTCAGCCAGGAGTTGTGGCAGCTACCTTTGCTGCTTTGTGAGAAGACCTTCACCCCGTGTGATGACCACTAAACAGCAGGCTGAAATAACCATCAAAGAGAAAGGTTAGCTCCCTCTGAGGGAGAGAAAAGGAAACCATCTCTCCAGGTCCCCCTGCAGCAATCAGGATTTGGAGAAACAGGTTACAGAGGCAATCCCTGCAGCCCAGATCTGTAGTATTTCCCAGGTCTTTCAAACACATTTAATTCTGCACACGGAAAAAAATGGCATCATTATTTAATCTGAAATACAATAACCACAATAGATTGCCCATATGGGCACATAAGTCCCCTGCAGAGAATTTAATGTGCATGCTGCCTTTACCCACGTATACAACCAAGGCAGTGTGAACAGGGCCAGTCCCTTCTCATGGCCTGGGAAGAAAGAACGTGGATGCCCATTCTTGTTATAACAGCAAAAATGGGTAAACAAAGACAGCCCAAGGGTATAGCTGCAACTCCATTTAAGACTAATGCATATCTTCATTTTAGTCCTCAGCAATAATCCAAAGAAATATCTGATGCTACTGAAAGACTGCTGTCATCCCTGGTAGATACTCATCAATTATTATTAAGTATTGCACAGTTCAGGTCAAGATATAATATGTCTGAGAAAAACCATGGCACCTCCTTTTAATCTTGCATAGAAAACAATTAAAGTATATAAAGCGCATTATTAAAATATGTAAAATTTATAATTTAATTATAAGATTGCATGGCTTTATGATCTAATAGTTCTGCTGTATTTTGCATATTAGTGAACAATTGCTTTCTTAAAGCACACAGTAGAATCATTTACTTGATGCTGGAGAATAAGTTAATTATGGATTCCCTGTATATGACTAATGGATTTAATAATCACTTTACTGTAGAATTAACTTATACTTCCCTGTGCTTATAGCACTAATGATGATATTCATAAAAGTTATATTTTTTAAAAAAAGTAAGATTGGCACAAAAAGAGAAACCAGCGTACAACTTGGTTTTCGAGCCAGCAGTACTAAATAGAGAGTTCGGAGACATCAAGGCCGTCCTCTTGCTCTGTAATAAATCACACATACCCTCTCCACCTCCCACCCCCGCCACCAACCCTGCCTCCATTGGCTTTATTAAGGGAATTTATTTTATTTAAGGGAAGACGAAATGCTTGCCAGATACATTTAGTGAAGCTCCTGATTTTTTTTAACCGTGGTTGTGGGTTACAATGAGGATTCTTCGGTTACATCCACTTCATGGAGCTCTGGGAATCCCCATATGTGCTAAGATCACATTGGAATACCCAAGTCCCTCTGTTTGTCCTAGTTTTAGTCTGTTGAAGCCACCTACTTTTCTCCTTCAGCCAGAACAAACACTAGGAGAAGGGCTAGCAGTACTGTTCTTTATTTAAGGAGGAGAGTCCCTAGCACTGCCTTTGCCGTCTTTCACCCTTCCTTACCACCACCACGGCCACCGCCACCACCGCCACCACCGCCACCACCACCGCCACCACCGCCACCACCGCCGTCACCATCATCGTCACCACCACCATCACCACTACCACCGTCATCATGATCATCCTCTGGATTATTCTTTCCTCATGGAATTAAATAATGGAAGGCCTAGATTTCATTTCCAGCTCTGTCAATTTACAGCAAGGAGTGACCTTGGGTTATTAAACCTCTCCCAACGTGCTCCATGGCTCTAAAATGGGAAAAGTGCTTACTTCCACATTCCCTGAATGTGCTTTGTCCACTGGTTAGTCGTACATACAGGCTGTGAATTATTACATTGCTCTCTCCTATCCCAGCAGACATCACCCATCCCTTTGTAAAACACTGCCATTTTGGGCATGGAGATTTAAAAATCCTGGAAGAAAAGAATTAAGGCTTGTGCTCTGGTATAAACCTTCTTGTACAGAGCTGTTCAAGAAGTATATGTTTACTAAATACATGCTGAAAAATTGAATGAAAGAATGTAAATTCTTAATTTACTCTCTGAGGACCTGAGGAATTATAATTTTATTTATGTCAGAGACCTGTAGCTCTCGCTGGGAATCCTTGAATCACTGTATTTCTGCCTCACGTCCCCCACCAGTGGCTCCCAGCATCATGCTCTGCAGACTGCAAGGTCACAAATGATGAGAACCAACTGCCAGGAAATAGGATATGGCCCCCAGCAGGAACTCAGGACACCTAAGAGCACCATAGACTTGCCCTCTGTTAGTTTCTTCAAGGTGTTGGATATTGGACATCTCTTTTCTTCCTCCTTGGCGTTATAAAATACTGAATTGCTTTGACAAGAGAGAAATCCATATTTGTTTTATTGTAACTTACATTACATATTAAAGGGAAATTTTTAAGGTAAAATTTCATGATCTCACTCAGATCTTTGGGTAACTAAATGTCGCTGGTAAACAGGAGGCTGCACTGAATGTTCTGATCTCTGTTAATCCCTAAATGTTTGTTGTTGTTTAATGAGTTTCATTTATAACACACATGACCGCCACAGCCCCCGTTTCAGGTCACAGTCCGGTCACTTCTGTGGCAATTGGGATGATGTGTTCATAGTCTGTTTATTCATTTAAAAAATACTCAGAATACTTCCTGAAAATCCTTATTCTTATTGAAAATCTGTAACCCTGAAAAGCCCTTGTCCAACTTCATGCCCTTTCTCTTCATCCACGACCTTTAGCTTTTGGCCTAAAACAGTGCTTCAGGGATCACGATGTGCATACACATCACCTGGGGATCTGTGCATGGTCTGACTCAGGTGGGGCCCAGATTCTGCATTTCCAGCAAGCTCCCAAGAGGTGCCAAAACTTGGCCCCAGGCCACACTTTCAGTAGCAAGAACCTAAACTTTTTGTGGATCAGCCTCAAGATAATCCCTCTTTAATTTCACACCAAGAAAATCCACATTGTACTTATATAATTTTGTAATGCAAGAGAGACAAATGTTTAAATGGAGCAATTTCTACTACCACAAAAATAATTCTATTATTCTTTTTCACTTGAAATACTAAAACCCATCAGCTCTTATTTCTATCTCCACTTCATCTCCATTTCGGCCTCCTATTCCCATCTCCTATTTCAACCTGCTCCGCAAGCAGTAGGCAAACTAAATACATTGAGTGTTACACAAGCACAACCGCACCTCGGATTTTCATGTGTCATTTACCTTTCAAATGTTAAATAATAGCCAAAATGTCCTGAGCTTATGGAATACTTTATGCCTTACAAAGGGCTTGTATGCATTTATTTCATAAAAATAAGTTCATGTCTGAAAAGTGATGGAATAATGGAGTTTGTTTATACAAAAAAAAAAAAAAGGTAGATGTGCTTTGGAGTGAAATTGACATGGGTACAAATCTTGGCTCTGCTAAGAAGTCAATCTTGGGCAAATTACTTAGCCTCTTTGCTTATATTTTCTCATATGTCAAACGGGATATGCTATGGCCTCATGAGCTAGCTATTTGGATGAAGGTTGTAGCTGGAAGGTTTCGAGAAAACTGAACGGCCAAGACTTGGAAACTACAAGGCTTTTGATGTGTGCCCCCTCCACACTCACATCAGCCTGTTTCTACTTCCTGCGCAGGGATCTCTCAACGCACCCTGTGCTGGGGTACCTGTCCTTCTCCAGGACAGCACCTAGAGTCTAACACCATCGCTTCCTTTCCTCTTTATCTGCAAGCCTTTCCAATTCCTCTATAAAACTTGCTGCTTTTGTGAAACATGCAGTAGTATTTGACACCTAGGTTTCAAGTGATCAAACAAGACATGATGACAAATCTAAGAAAAATGACACCAGCCCTTTGAAGGAAACCAAAATCAATTCTCTTTCCCCCTCTTCTTCAAGCTCCCCTCTTTTCCCACTGTTATCTTGCCTCATCTATCATACTTAGACAGAAATCCATATGTCTAGTTTAAATCACTGTTTCTCAGGCAACAGCCAAGCCACTTAGCAAGAGTCTAAAGCAAGCCAATATAATATTCTGCCCAGAGTAGTATTCGGCCAAAGGTTACTGTGCCGGAGTAGGTTAATTATTCCAAGAGGACTTACTTTTACTATAATTATTGATCAGTATGAACTAATGAAAAAACACCCCTGCTATTTATTAAGTGCCTTTGTATCCCCTAGAAGCTTTTACATGGGTATCACATTTCATCCTTATCACAACTCAGTGAAGCGTTTTTCAATTTTAAGGAAATTTTAAGATCAAGTCAGTAAAATTACCCAAGGTCACAAGTTAGTGACAGGCAAGTCAAGATTCAAACAAAGCCATAAGTGATTGTCTGATTGTGTTTTGTTACTATTGCTTTTAATTATTTAAAACTTATGTTTAGACAAGTAACATGTGCACCATCTGAAGGTAATATCTCCCAGATAGGTCAGTTTCCCCATAGAAGGATACGCCAGTTTCTCACTTGGAAGATGTAGACCTGGCTGCCAGCATTCTGGGACCCCCTAGGGAAATGGCCTGAAATCTCCCTGTTCAGCCCACTGACTTCCTCTTAATCTCCTGGTCCAGCACCTTATCCCTGGCCACAACTTAGCAAGTCCTACAAGAAATTAAACTCCTTGCCTTTTTTTTTTTTCTTTTTCTCTTGAACAAGTTACCTGCAAGACTTACTTTTCTATATAGCAATTTTCAAAACATCCGATTTCAGGCCTAGTCCACAACCCTGCCTCCAGAGGCTCATATTGCTTTCAAGTCTTGATATTCTGAAGTTCTGCAGTGCAACATGGCTGGGCTCTTGTCATCTTCCCTCACGATGGATATCTAGGTCTACCCTGTCTCTGCTGTGCTAAACCAGTTACTATCTCATTTGCCTTCCAGCTTCCAAACATTGCGTTGAGTTTCCCCATTTGCCACGGATCCCTCTCCTGTTCTCTTTGCCTTTATCAGTTTGTGTTTTACAAATTTCTTCAGTATCACTTTAGGGGAGTTTGAGGAGAAAGCCATAATTCATGTGAGAACCCTTTGACCATGTTTAACAAGAAGTCTTATGCTTTATTATTGCCTAATAGTTATTTTATTTATTTTTTTTTTAATTTTTACTTTTTTTTCTTTTTGAGACAAAGTCTTGCTCTGTGGCCCAGGCTGGAGTGCAGCAGGGCAATCTCAGCTCACTGCGACCCCCGCTTCCCAGGTTCAAGTGATTCTCCTGCCTCAGCCTCCCGAGTAGCAGGGATTACAGGTGCCCATCACCACACCCGGCTAATTTTTTTGTATTTTTAGTAGAGACAGAGTTTCACGATGTTGGGCAGGCTGGTCTCAAACTCCTGACCTCAGGCCCGCCGTGGCCTCCCAAAGTGCTGGGATTACAGGTCTGAGCCACCATACTCGTTCGCTTAGTAGTTCTTTTAGAGTCATCGTGTGTTAAATAATGCCCAGAACCTCACTTGACCTCCAAATAAACAAAAGCCCATTTAGTTGAGCCATGGATACTTTCTAGTATTTCATAAAATAAGAGGCTAGATGAATTTGACATGTTAGTCTTATGACTAAGAAGAAATAAAGGAAGGAAGCAGGAAGAAAGAGAGAGGGAAGGAGGTTAAAAAAAAAAAGAATGGAAAATAATTCCCTAACAATTTTTAAATCACATATGATAATAAACTTTATACTTTATTAATACTTCTTGGACTTCACTATAAAACAATTTTATTCTCATACAATAACCCTCTCAGGGTTTAGCTTCCAGAACCAATCAGGGAGGCAAAAACTACAATTCCGCTGTCAAGATTATAGTTTGTTTTAAACCCAAAAGCTGTCTTTTAAAAAATTGCATCCCAGAAGAGCATTTGTGGATTTTTAAATATCCTATTTATCCTCTCTAGACTTGGAATCTGATGTCAATGTTGGCTTGAAATCATCTGTGGCAGATTTATAATTTTCTTGGAAGGGAAAGGGAAAAACAAGATGAAAAATGGAGACTTTTTTTTCTTTCAGTTTAAAACCAAAGATTCTAAGCTGGCATGAATGAATGGCTTGGAATGAAGCCTCTGGTGAGCAGAGTGGTGTTTGCAGCCCTGCTACAACCTTTACATGGTTTGCAGAGTCTCCTCCCTTTGTGTCATGAATGCTGGCTGAGGTTATTCAGGGGAGATGATAGCTATGTAAAATGTGATTTAGAACTCTGCTCCTCCCAGCCTGCACGCTCCCTGTCCAGGACTGTGTTGGATTGATGCAGCTCTACTAGGAAGGATGGAATATGGGCAGAAGTGCTTTTTTTTTTTTTTTTTTTTTTGAGATGGAGTCTTGCTCTGTTGCCCAGGCTGGAGTACAGTGGTACCATCTTGGTTCACTGCAGTCTCCACCTCTGGGGTTCAAGTGATTCTCCTGCCTCAGCCTCCCGAGTTGCTGGGATTGCAGGTACCCACTACCAGGCCTGGATAATTTTTTTTATTTTTAGTAGAGATGGGATTTCACAACGTTGGCCATGCTGGTCTCAAACTCCTGACCTCAAGTGATCCGCCTGCCTCAGCCTCCCAAAGTTATGGGATTACAGGTATGAGAGACTGCGCCTGGTCAAACAGCCATTTCTATGATCAGTGTGTGAACAAACTGGCATGGTCCTGGATGCAGAGGTGCTGACAGATGGAGAATCACTGAGCCGCAGTGCTTCCGTGTGAATCAGGAAAAAAACTGCAAGGATGTCTGCCAGTTCAAGAAGCTAAACTCTCAGACGAGCACCAATAGTGGCACAAAACATAAAGGACCTTGTGATTCAGGTAATAACGGAATCTGCACTCAATTCAATTCTTATTAAAGAATAAAAGATATAGATCTTTTCAATTCTTATTACAGAATAAAATATTCAATTCTTATTAAAGGATAAAAGATATAGATCTCTGCATGTGTTTTTCTATTTCTGACCTTGACTGTATGTGTTGAGATGACATAAGAGGCTAGTATCTGTTTTATGGTCACATCTGATTTAATGTCTAGATTATTTGACCTCCAGCAGATCTAAAAAACTCAAGTATGCAGAGTTAGTTGTCCAGGTCTTGATTTAGTGCTCCATATTCAAACTACTCAAGTATCAAAAAATTAGCAAATGTAGAGTTTAACTATGTGACTCAAGAGTAATAGCAAATGTTTCTGTGTTTATTTTACAACAATAAGAGAATTTTTATTTAGTGATGTCTAAATGGAATTAAAAGTAATAAGAAGCAATGAAGGGTAAATGCCTTAATAACTATGAACTCTATCTTTGCTGAACTCAGCATATTTAAAAATATGATTTGGTTAATTAATTGGATGAAATTCTGTTTCAGCGTGAGAGTCAAAACTTAATCCTCTGAAAGAATGAAAATACACTGTAGATCCACATTACTTGATAAGGAAGTAGAAAAGACTTCCTATGTCAATGAAACATTTATTTTCATTTATTTGCATTTATTTTGGTACACTGAAGAACCATAAGAAGACAAATATAGTTTTCACAAGGCTACAATGTTCTTGATAGGAGAAAGAAGCCAATGTAGACAGAAAACTACTCTACTCATTGGGAAAGATGGAAAAATGAAGCAATCACAACAGCAACTTTCACAAAGGTAGTTTTATATCTCCATGTTAAGATAAATCATTCTTCAGAAACAAGTTGCTCCAATTTCGTATAGATTTTCCAATGTCCTAATGCATACTCTCTGGAGGTAGAAATGGCTTATTAAATACTTCAAAACGTACATCTGGAAATAGCTATTCATGAAACAGTGTAAGTGCAACAGTTTCCTCAGTGTCCAGAATCCACTTTATTGCATGGGGACACTCTAGACACGTGTATCTCATGTCTGATTATTGCAATTAGTTTTCAAAAGTCCATTGGTATAATTTTCCCTATTACATTTGTTTCTTACAAGTAAAAATTTGAGATCTCAAGAGGCAGATTCTCAGAATAAAATAAGGGTTAGCCATTCTAACACAGTGCTAGAATCACAAATGCAAATGCACAAGGTGTGCAGAGCATTTGCAGTACTGGATGTCCTGAAATCCAAGACTCCTGAGGATTACACTAGTTTAGCAAAGAGAATGTTTTTGCCTAAGATCCAGGTGTTCAAAAGAGTTTCTCCAATCCACTTTAGCCTATTATTATATATGTATTCCGTTTGAAATGAGAAACAAGAGTCATTTTCTCCAGAATAATAGAACCATAGTGACACTTGAAGTAAGTCCAGTGATCCTGATATGATTATAATAATAATAATTATTATTATTATTATTATTTTGAGATGAAGTCTCACTCTGTCGTCCAGGCTGGAGTGCAGTGGCGCAATCAGTGCTCACTGCAACCTTGACCTCCTGAGCTCAAGTGATCCTCCTAGCTCAGCCTCCCAAATAGCTGGGACTATAGGCATGCACCACGACACCCAGCTAATTTTTTTGTGTTTTTGGTAGAAACAGGTTTTATCATGTTGTCTTGAACTCCTGGGCTCAAGTGATCCTCCCACCATGGCCTCCCAAAGTGCTGGGATTACAGGCATGAGCCACTGTGCCTGGCCTATCATTATAATTATTATTAATGATTATAAGACTAAGTTTTCCTTCCAGTGTCCACTTTTTCTTTAGTTTTTAAAGAAAACTAATTTAATAGCGTACCTCTTCTAGTATCATATTTGAAGTCATCAAAGCTAGTTTTCAAATCTTCTACATCACTTCTAATTATTTACTCACAACTCCTCAGTGTAATTTGTGAGTTTCTTGGGCTGAGAATATGGGTCTAAAGGACTGATGGTATCAGTTATTCAAGGGTATGGAATCTTACCATTCTTGATTTGGTTACGCCTTCCACATTCTAATTTCTACATGGATATTAGTAGCACTATTTGAAGTTAATGTGGAGGAAAATGAATTCAGTGAGTAGGATTCCTTCAGAATTTCATGACAAGCTTTTTAAAAAATCACATTTACAAAAACATAATTAACCATTACTCTGTTAATTTATCATATGTTAATACCTTCCTGTAATGGTCTGAATTCACATGCTTTGCAAAATGACCAATTTACCAACACAATTATGATTTTCCTGCATTCATATGAAAATGAAGTTTATACGTACTTTAACACAGTTTTATATATGTGTGTATACATATATATATACACACATGTATATGTATGTATACACACACATACACACTTATCAGCAACCACAAGCAAAAATCCATTAAACTATTTTCAAGGCTGCACCTCACTTAAATCTGATTCAATGTTCTTGAGCTAAATAATACAAACCTAACATGGTTTAACAGTCCATTGGGTGTAATTTTCTTTGGGGTTTTGGCATATAATATGATGAATTGAATTTGAACTTTGGTCATGCTGGGGATATGGAAAGTCTGTGAGACCTTTTATAGACAAGACAGATATATTTATCATGAGTGATTTTAGCACAGTCTATTGTGAGCCTATTACATTTGTAATATACAGGGAAATTAAAGGGCGAGGCTTCCTGATTAACATGTGACATTAGCTGGAACGATGGAGCCGGTATCAGAGTGCTCTTTTGTCAAAAATACGTAATTGATTTGTGGGCAATTCGGGATAAAAACAAACAGATTTGATTGATTTAAGCCCAAGAAAAGCTACTATCATTCACAATCAAAACATACCACCAAAAGAGAAGGGGAAAAAACTATTTCCAAATATTGGGAGCTTTTACCACCAGCTAAAACAAAAATTTTGGTGGTTAGGAGAGCTAAGCTACCGTCTATTCTTTACGAGTTTCTGGATATAAAATGTACTCCCTAACGTTGACAAGCAACAATTTCACGCTAGTCTACTTTTTATGTCTTTTCCCATTTATTTTTGATTTGATGTGGACAAGTTAATGTGTCCAAGGACCACATGCAGTAGTTTTGCCCTTGAAAGGGGGAATTCATGTGATTTCTGTTTTTTTACTGTGTGCCTTTGGCACTGACATTTCCGCTTTCTCAGGACAAAAAGAAAAATTACTTTAATGTTAAATTGACTGAACACATTCTTAGATCCTGAGATTACTACTAATGAAAAAGATACTTAATATTCAGAAATATAAGCCATGGAATATAAAATTTATAAAATCTATCAACCTTTATAGAACCTCATCAGCCATGAAATAATTATACAGTCTCAGCATCAATTGCTATGTAGACTACAACAAATAAATAATTTTTTAAAAATGGGTGAGATAATTCACATAGCTAGATTAAAAATGTCTTGACTATTTTACCCTGGGTCATAACAAAGTCAATTTTCCAAGATGCTGTATCACTTAAGATAAAACTGAGCTATGTAACAATGACGTTACATTATTTTTAAGGAAGACATTTTAGTATATATAATAAAATATATGCATATTCATATACCTTTTTTTTTTTTTTAGATGGAGTCTTGGTCTTCTTGCCCAGGCTGGAGTGCAGTGGCGAGATCTCGGCTCGCTGCAACCTCCACCTCCAGAGTTCAAGCGATTCTCCTCCCTCAGCCTCCCAAGTAGCTGGGAATACAGGCGTGAGCCACACTGTCCGGCTAATTTTTGTATTTTTAATAGAGACAGGTTTTCGCCATGTTGGCCCAGCTGGTCTCAAACTCCTGACCTCAAATTATCCACCCGCCTAGGCCCCCCGAAGTGCTGAGGTTACAGGCATGAGCCACTGTGCCCAGCCACATATGCATGCACTTTTAGTTTTATCTTCTAAATGGATAAAAGATATGCTCTGAGTCAACTGGTAGAAGTTTAGGATATTTGTATATAAATATACTCCCTAACATTGACTATATATAGATATAAACTTTTTTTTTTTTTCGAGATGGAGTCTTACTGTGTTGCCCAGGAAGTGTGGAGTGCAATGATGCAGTCTCAACTCACTGCTACCTCTGCCTCCCGGGCTCAAGCGATTCTCCTGTCTCAGCCTCCTGAGTACCTGGGATGACAGGCTCGTGACACCACGCCCAGGTATTTTTTGTATTTTCAGTAGAGGTGGAGTTTCACTATGTTGGCCAGGCTGGTCTTGAACTCCTGATCTCAAATGATCCACCTGCCTTGGCCTCCCAAAGTGCTGGGATTACAGGTGTGAGCCACAAAGCCCAGCCCATTTTTATATAAATTTTTAAAAGTAAAAATAACACAAATAGAATAAAGGCCCTGTTTTACATTTAGCTCCATTATTGAAATAAAATTATAAAACTAGCTGAAATACAGAGACCAAATGGTGTAATTGAAAAAATATTTACTTTGGCCGGCCATGGTGGCTCACGCCTGTAATCCCAGCACTTTGGGAGGCCGAGGCGGGTGGATCACGAGGTCAAGAAATCGAGACCATCCTGGCCAACATGGTGAAACCCGGTCTCTACTAAAAATACAAAAATTAGCCAGGTGTGGTGGCGTGCGCCTGTGGTCCCAGCTACTCGGGAGGCTGAAGGAGGAGAATCGCTTGAACCCAGGAGGCGGAGGTTGGGGTGAGCCGAGATTGCACCACTGCACTCCAGCCTGGCGACAGAGCAAAACTCCATCTCAAAAAAAAAAAAAAAATACTTTGTAGACAGACAAACATTGTTTAAATATGTACTCTGCCACTTAAGGATACAACTGACCTGCTTCTTTGAAGTAATCTGTAAAACTGGAAAATACCTGTCTTGCCAGCTGGCCAAGTTAAATAAGAATTATATAAAGCTTGTTGCATAGGTATTTAACAAATTTTTTCTCTCTCTCATTTTCACTTTCTTACAGTGAAAATGAGATCTTCGAGTAATGGCTGTTTTTGTTCCATGTGTTGTAGTATCAAGAACATCTTTCGTATTTTTTGATACGGTCCTTTTTTGTTAACAGCTTTATTGAGACATAATTCACATGCCATACAATTCACCCATTTAAAGAGTATGATGCAATGACCCTAGTAGATTCACAGGCTTCTGCATATATCACCACAGTCAATTTTAGGGTATTTTTATTACCGCAAAGAAACCTCACTCCTATAAGCCCTCACTCTTCAGTCCTCTATCCTGCTGAGCCCTGCACTATCACTAACCTATTTTAGTCTCTAGAGGCTTCCTTTTATGGACTTATAATATGTGGTCCTTTGTGACTCGCTTCTTATACTTAATACAAGGGTTCCAGATTCATCCCCGTTATAGCATGGGTCAGTCCTTCATTCCTTTTTATTGTTGAAGAATACTGCATTGCATGGACATATCACATTTTATTTACCCAACCATCAGTTGATGACATTTGGGTTGTTTCCAGTCCTTGGCTACTAGAAATAATGCTGTTATGAAAATTCATGGAGAAGTTTTTTGGTGGACGTGTTTTCATTTCTTTTAGGTATATAGCTATGGGTAGAATTGCTGCCTCACATGATAACTCTATGTCACTTCTGGATTGGTTTCCTTCCATGATATTTACATTTCTACCAGCAATATATAAGGGTTTTGGTTTCTCCAGGTGCTCATCGCCTCTTGTTACCACCTGTATGTTTGACTGGAGCCCTGCTAGTGTGTGTGTGAAGGGCTGTCTCATTGTAATTTTGATTTACCTTTCCCAGATGGCTCACGAAGCTGAGCATCTGTTCATGTGCCTATTGACCTTTTGTATATTGTCTTTGGAGAAATGTCTATTCAGATAGCTTGTCAATTTTTCATTGGGTTATTTGTATTTTTATTGAATTATATTTATGTATTTTAGATACGCGTTCCTTAACAGATATATCATTTTTTTTCCACATCATTTTCCTACTTTTTCTTCTTCAACATCCCCCACCCAACTTAGCAAACACTCTTCACAGCTTCCATTTTCACCAGGTCTTTTGGAAATTTTGACAAAAGTTTTTCCCATTCTAAATAGCCCATATTTGACTGGCCACAGTGGCTCACTCCTGTAATCCCAGCACTTTGGGAGACCGAGGCAGGCAGATCACTTGAGGTCAGGAGTTCGAGACCCGCCTGGCCAACATGCTGAAACCCTGTCTCTACTAAAAATACAAAATTTAGCCAGGAATGGTGGCCTATACCTGTGGTCCTAGCTAATCAGGTGGCTGAGGCAGGAGAATTTCTGGAACCCAGGACGTGGAGGTTGCGGTGAATTGAGATCACGCCACTGCACTCCAGCCTGAGCGACAGATACAGACTCTGTCTGGAAAAAAAAAAAATCCATATTCAACTAAATGAGAGGGATCTCTGAATGGGTTTCTAAGCAAAGTTTTTTTGCTAGTGGATTCCCTTTATCATGCTGCATAAATACTATACAGATTTTTGTAGAAATTTTGACTAAAAGTCTACTGAATATGTGAGTACTGAAAAAAGATCCAATTATTTGTTCCAATTGCATTTATTTATTTTTATTTTTATTGAGATGGAGTCTTACTTTGTTCCCCAAGCCGGAGTGCGGTGGCACAATCTTGGCTCACTACAGCCTCCACCTCCTAGGTTCAAGCGATTCTCCTGCCTCAGCCTCCCGAGTAGCTGGGATTACAGGCACATTCCACCAGGCCTCGCTAATTTTTGTATTTTTAGTAGAGACAGGGTTTTACCATGTTGGCCATGCTGGTCTCGAACTCCCGACCTCAGGTGATCGGTCTGCCTCAGCCTCCCAGAGTGCTGGGATTACAGGTGTGAGCCACCGCACCCGGCCCCAATTGCATTTACATATGCACAAATTATTTCCAGAAATATTTCCTTAGACACTGGAGCCATTTAAAAAATTTTTTTTATTTTTAATTTTTGTGGGTACATAGTAGGTATATATATCTGTGGGGCATGTGAGATGTTTTAATACAGGCGTGCAATGTGAAATAACCACATCATTGGGAATGCGGTATCCATCCCCTCAAGCATTTGTCCTTTGTGTTACAAATAATCCAATTTCACTCTTTTACTTATTTTAATGTGTACACTTAAGTTATTGTTGACTATGATCACCCTGTTGTGCAATCAAATAGTATGTCTTATTCATTCTATCTAACTTTATATTTTTTTGTACTTATCAATCATCCCCACATCCCCCACTATCCCTCAACTTCCCTTCCCAGACTCGTAACCACCCTGTTACTTTCTGTGTTCATGAGTTCAATTGTTTTGATTTTTAGATCTCACAGATAAGTGAGAACATGTGATCTTTGTCTTTCTGTGCCTGGGCTATTTTACTTAACACAATGATCTCCAGTTCCATCCTTATTATTGGAAATGACACGGTTTTTTTGTTTTTGTTTTTTGTTTTTTTGACACGGAGTCTCGCTATGTCACCAGGCTGGAGTGCAGTGGCGCAACCTCAGCTCACTGCAATCTCTGCTGCCTGGGTTCAAGAGATTCTCCTGCCTCAGCTTCCCAAGTAGCTGGGACTACAGGCGCCCAACACCACGCCCAGCTAATTTTTGTATTTTTAGTAGAGACAGGGTTTCACCATGTTGGCCAAGATGGCCTCGATCTCTTGACCTCGTGATCCGCCCACCTTAGCCTCCAAAAGTGTCAGCCTCCCAAAGTGCTGGGATTACAGGTGTGAGCCACCGTGCCTGGCCTTTTGTTTCTTTTTAAGTCTGAATAGTACTCTGCTGTGTGTATATCTCACATTTTCTTTATCCATTCATCTGTTGATGGACTCTTAGGTTGCTTCCAAATCTTGGCTATTGTGAACAGCTCTGCAGTAAACATGGGAGTGCAGATATCTCTTAGATAAACCGATTTCCTTTCAATGGGGTATATACCCAGCAGTGGGATTGCTGGACCATATGCAAGCTCTATTTTAAATTTTTTGAGGAGCCTCCAAACTGTATGGGAGCCATTTTGGGCACAGATTTCTCACTTCTTTTGTAGCTACTGTTATTTCTTCGCCTCCTAAAACTACAGAGAGTTTCACTGGAAATAATGTCATTTTTGTTTGTGAAAATTCAGCCTACCCCATAAAACATCTGGAGTGGAAGACAAAGGCAGATAAAACATTTCTTCCCGAAGATGATACGTGCATTTCAATTCAGGTACATGAATCTTTTGCACAACACACAGAGCCGCTCAATATATTTGTTGATGACATTAATGAATTCTCTTTCCCAGATTGCGTTTTACAATCCAAGTTTGAAATATTAAAATGTTTCCCTTGTAACCATATCAGGCAATATAATAATACCTTCCATATTCAAGGTAATAGAAGATATACAAAATCATTTTATATATATGATCTCATTAATAAGACCTAGGGGTCTGCAGGTGGTGACAGAAAGAAAGAAAGGAGGTTATAGCATGGTGTAGTGCAGTGTTTCTCAAAGGGAGGCTTAAAGACCACAAGTCGCAGCACCCTCTTGACACCCTGGTGAAAAGCTCAGCTGCAGGACACAAGTGCAGCTGGAAAAAGGATCTAGAAGGTGTGCCTCTTGAATCTGCATGTGAAAATAACTGTTCCAGATGACCTAATGCCACTCCAAAATTTGACAATCACTGATATAGTTAAACAAACAAACGGCGTAATATGCCTCAGAATGAAATGCACTATGAGCAAATTACTTCACCTCTTTGATCTGGTTTCCTGTCTTTCTCAGGTATATCTCAGGATTGTTTAAAAATGAATATTGACCGGTTGTGGTGACTTATACCTGTAATCCTGGCACTGTGGGAGGCCATGGTGGGTGGATCATTTGAGGCCAGGATTCCAACACCAGCCTGGCCAACATGATGAGACACCATCTCTACTAAAAAATACAAAAATTAACCAGATGTGGTGGCGCATGAAAATCGCTCAAACCCGGGAGGCGAAGGTTGCAGTGAGCTGAGATTGCACCACTGCACTCCAGCCTGGGTGACAGAGGAAGACTCTGTCTCCAAATTAAAAAAAAAAAGAAAAGAATATGAATCATTACTCAGTGCATTCCATTGCCAAGTGTAAACACTCAGTAAATGGTACTTACTATAATCAGTGTTTTTAACCATATCTCTCGGGCATTCTTCTTAGAATAATGGGTGGAGAGGACTCGTAAGTGGAGGAAACAGTGGAAGCAAAGCAGCAAGGACAGTCAGGTTACACGTGTCATCACTACAGCTGTGCAGTGTGCATGAGTGGCAGCGTTCACAGGTAAACCTGGAAAAGTAGGATTGAATTAGATAAGAATATCCAATAGGGTATAGAGGTTGGATTTTTCTCAGTGAGCCATGAATCATAGAAAGACTATTTTTTATTATAAGAAGTTTCAAGCATCCTCAAAAGTAGAAGAACAGTATAATGAAGCCCTCTATACCCACCACCCAGATTCAATAATGTTCAATGTTTTGCCACGTTTATTCATCCATCCTTTTTTGTTTTACTTTTTTCTTTGCCAAAATGCCTTAAAGCAATCTCCAGCTTTCCTGTTATGTCACCCAGCATAGCTCAGTATGCTTCTACAGAATATATTGCACTTTCTTACATAAACAAAATGCCATAACGTATCTAAAAAATTAGTGATATTTTCTTGGCATCATCTATCAGCCTGTCCATAATCACACCCCGATTTTCTTTGAAAAGTCTTTTTACAGTTGGTTTTCTGAATTACACTTCAAACAGTTCACACATCATAGTTGGTCACTAGGTTTCTTAAGTCTTTTTAATCTAGAAGAGTACTCTTCTTCATCCTTGTTTTTTATGTCATTGGCTTATGGCAGAAACTGGGTGCTTTGTTCATGCAGAATACTCCATACTCTGGATTTTGTCTGTGGTCTTCTTTAGGGGCAGCGTGATCATTTACCTGTTAGTAAAATTACCAGAATTACAATTTTGAAACAAATAAATATATATTGTAAGGTAAGTCAAATAGTAATTATGTTAGTGCTATTAGAAACCAAGATTTTTAGCATCAAAGAAAAGAAATACAAATATAAGAGAAAGAAGATAAGTGAAAACTCTGTAACCTTAAATTTGAATAGAAAATATCAATATAAATCCAAGATATAATTTTATTTTTGAAACAAAACAAAACCATTTCCCAGCTCTGAGCAATGAAAAGGCCCAGAAGTTATAGCCAACCCTGCAGTTAAGAGCACCTACAGCACCCAGATTATGGTTTCTCAATTTAATTTTTCACTAACAGGAAAGGAGGGTCCTTAGAGAAATGGCTGATTCCAGGTCCGAGGCAGCAAATTCATAGATTGAGCCGAATATCTTGTCATACCAGAAAGTAAGGGCATTACCATTCCACTGGTATCTCCTCCACACGACACAGGAACCAACTTGATGGGACTCCCACTGGCCAAAGAAACACAATGCAAACATCAGAAAACATAATGGCTAGCATAGATTGTAATACACCAAATAAGTTTAAAACTCAAGTATTTCTAAAAATACTAACACAGCGCTAGAGAAACATGTGAAATGATACCACAGGGATGCAATCAGCCAAATCCAAAAAGGATATTTGACAGGACAAATAAGTTGCTTTCTTCAATAAACTAATGGCAAGAAAATCATAAAAGCAGGAAGCAAACTAGTATAGATTAAAAGAAACCTGAAAATCATATCAGCCTGGTGTGTGGGGGGTCTTGCCTGTAATTCTAGTCCTTTGGGAGGCAATGAGGCAGGAGGATCACTTGAGCTCAGGTGTTCGAGACTAGCCTGGGCAACATGGTTAGACCTTGTCTCTGCAAAAACTACAAAAATTAGCTAGTGTGGTGGCACATGTCTGTAGTCGCAGCTATTTGGGAGGTTGAGGTGGGAGGATTGCTTAAGCCCAGGAGGCAAAGATTGCAGAGAGTCATGACTGTGACGCTGCACTTCAGCCTTGGCGACAGAGCCAGACCCTGTCTCAAAATAGAAAAAAGAAAAAGAAAAGAAAATCGGCCAGGTGCGGTGGCTCACGCCTGTAATCCCAGCACTTTGGGAGGCCGAGGCGGGTGAATCATGAGGTCAAGAGATCGAGACCATCCTGGTCAACACGGTGAAACGCCGTCTCTACTAAAACTACAAAAAATCAGCTGGGCATGGTGGCGTGTGCCTGTAGTCCCAGCTACTCAGGAGGCTGAGGCAGGAGAATTGCCTGAACACAGGAGGCGGAGGTTTCGGTGAGCCGAGATCGCGCCATTGCACTCCAGCCTGGGTAACAAGAGCGAAACTCCGTCTCAAAAAAAAAGAAAAGAAAATCACATCAACCAAATGCAATATGTGGTATGTGGACCTTCTTTGGCCCTGGAGTCAAACAAATTATATGGAAAGATATATGTAAACTAATTGAATCAATGTGGATACTGACTGGCCATAGGATGATTTTAAGGCACTGTTAAGAAAATTTTAAGGGCCATACAAGAATTGTGTTTACACTTAAAAAAAAAAAAAAAAAAGAATCCTTATCTCATAGAGACCCATCCTAAAGTATAATGCCTAGTAACTGCTTTACAATAGCTAGTAGGGGGTAGATCCTAAGGAGAGAATAAGAGGTTACAAAAAAAAAAAAGGGTGGTCTATGTATATTGTAGGTGATGGTATGTGAGGGTTCATTATGCTATTCTCTCTTCTTTTATATATGTTTAAAATGTCCATTGAAGGAAGTTATGCATAAATGAATAAGTAACTGCTGAAGGAAAATTTTTCTAACAGATTAGAGGTGGACCTCTGAAATATGATCTGATGTGTTGACTGCAAATTTAAGGAATCAGGAAAACAGATGAATGTAATTGATGCTTGCCACGCCAGAGATGAATATGATATAACCTATGCACACACAAGACAAAAAGTCACCAGTCCTGGTAAGCAGTTTTTTACTTCAAATTAAGGCAAAAACAGGAAAAATGGTGGAAAGATCATGATATACTTTTAAATGTAGCTTCCTCTACACAGCATGAGAAGGGATAATGAGAGATATTTAACCTTTAATTCAACATTAATTTTTAATAAATAAATACTCTAAACTTGTATCATGAATGTTTATTACTTTTGTCTTTTATGTTAAATTTACATATTTCCATAGGTTATTGGGGAACAGGTGGTATTTGGTTACATGAGTAAGCTGTTTGGTGGTGATTTGTAAGGTTTTGGTGCACCCATCACCCAAGCAGTATACACTGAACCCAATTTGTGGTGTTTTAGCCCTCATTCCCTCCTCACCCTTTCCCTGTGAGTCCCCAAAGTCCAACGTGTCTTTCTTACGCCTTTGCATCCTCATTGCTTACCTCTCACATGTGAGTGAGAACATACAATATTTGGTTTTCCACTCCCGAGTTACTTTACTTAGAATAATAGTCTCCAGTCTCATCCAGGTCACTGTGAATGCCATTAATTCATTCAACCATCATTTGATCCAGCAATCCCACTACTGGGTATCTACCCAGAGGAAAAGAAGTCACTGTGTGAAAAAGATATACATGCATGTTTATAGCAGCACAATTTTCAATTCCAAAAACATAGAACCAACACAAATGCCCATCAATCAAGGAGTGGATAAAGAAACTGTGGCATATATGTACCATGGAATGCTACTTTTGTCTTTTAAAAGTTAATGTTTCAAGAGAAAATGGCATCCACCTTTCAGTATGTTCTTTCTTTAACTTCCACTCTGCCTGTCTTTTGCACCTGATCCTTTCTTTCAGCTCCTACAAAAGCCCCCTAGCTGTGGTACCTGCCTTCTGGGCCTTCCCCTTCACTTGGTCCTGAATATTATAACCACAGTCATCTTCTGATGTCATTTCCAACCTGTTTTTTCCCATTACCTGCAGAAGAACAGTCCAAAGACCCTGGGCTGGTTTTGATGTTCCTCCATTATTTTGCTCCAGCCAACCTCTTCAAGCTTCTATCAACTATTTACCTTCTCAAGTTCTCTCTGCAAACCATACTGATTTACCCCAGTCCTTTGAATGATGCAATCCATGTCATTTCCCTTCTTTAAGAATACTTCTGTGAAATATTTACGTTAGCACGCATTCATGCTTCTATTCAGGAATACTAATACTCCTCCACATCTGTGACCTTTCAATCGGCCTGTGACTTACTTTGTGATGTCTTTTTTGTTATTATTTTCCTCATATCTGATGCAAAACCGAGGCTCTAACAGTTTATGCTTTGTTTCTTCATTGCACTGTAAGCCTCTTCAAAGCAAAGATGGTCTTAAACTTTGTGTTGCCCAAATATATAGTGGAATGACTTGCAGAGAATAGAGATTCAAATATTAGCTAATTGATATTGCCACTCTAATACAAGACTCAGTGGCAACTTAGAATTAACCAAGATAACTTGTGAAAATTTGAAATGGTCTTCATAGATTCTAGAACTAAAAAGGCAGAGTAAAACTTGGCTACTTAATAACACAAATTTCTTTTCTCTTAGGTTCTTTGTATATTAAATAAAGGTAAACAATGTGATTTGTCTGGGGAATATTGAACTCAAATGCTTTGAGACACACAGTAATAATATAAAGTAATCAAAGCATGGCATGGTCCTAGTTTAATCTGGGGTCTTGATAAATACCAGTTATATTTATATATATAATATATATTATATGATATGAATAATATATATATTATATATATAAATAATATATATTATACATATTACATAATATATAATATAATATTATAATATATAATATATTATATATATTATATATAATATATTATAATATGTATATTACATATATATATAAATATATAATATATAATATATATTTATACATATATTTATATATATTATATACAAATATATAAATAAATATATATTTATATATATATAAATATGGTATTTATCAAGTCCTCAAATTAAACTAGGTTATATACCAGTTATACATATTTATAAGAATGTGTGTACTGGGGGAGAAAAGTCCAAACAGAAGTGCCTTAGTCTGCTTGGGCTGCCATAAAGAAATATCACAGACTGCATGGCTTAAACCACAGAAATTTATTTTCTCACAGTTCTGGATGTTGGAATGTTCAAGATCACGGTCCCAGCAGTGTTTGATTTGTTTGATTTCTGGTGAGGGTGCTCTTCCTGGCTTGGAGATGGCTACCGTCTCACTGTGTCCTCACATGGTGGGAAGAGAGAGCTCTACTATCTCTTCCTCATTTTATAAGGACACCAGCTGTACTGGGGTAGGATCCACTTTATTTAACCCTTATCACCTCCTCACAAGTCCTATCTCCAGACACAGCAACTTGAGGGTTAAGGCTTCAACATATGTATTTTGGAGGAATACACACGTTCAATCCACAGCAAAAGGTAAGGAAATAGTGGGGTAGCACTATTTCATAACTGTTGGCCTGAGAGTAAACCTCTAAGTGCAGCACATTATGAAGTACATTGTATTTTTCACTTATGTCACCTCTATTCTATTGGATGTATAGGCTGTTCATTCACATATCGATTTCCTGCATGGAACTGAGTCACAAAGAATAATAAAGATTACGAAGACTACATTGAACAAGCTGGGTGCAGTCGCTCATGCCCGTAATTCCAGCTCTTTGGGAGACCGAGGTCAGGAGTTAAAGCCCAGCTTGGCCAACATGGTAAAACCCCATCTTTACTAAAAATACAAAAAATTAGCTGACCATGGTGGTGGGTGCCTGTAATCCCAGCTACTCAGGAGGCTGAGGCAGGAGAATTGCTCAAACCCAGGAGGCAGAGGTTGCAGTGATCTGAGATTGTGCCATTACGTTCCAGCCTGGGCAGCAGAGTGAGACTCCATCTCAAAAAGCAAAAAAAAGAAAAAAAAGTTTCAAGACTATATTGAAGAGGAAGAGTATGAACCTCTCGACTATAAGAAAGGAAACAAATTTATATGACTATAGAAATTTCACATAAAATGTCATGTATATTTGCTTATATACTTATGATAGTATTTTAGAAAGTCAAAGTTTCCTATCAAAACGTTAAGTATAATTATTCTTTCCAGAAAAAATAGGATCTAGTTTTTTAATGGTATTCACCCAATGTAAGAGCCTGTCATACTCACATGATGACCAAATATCATTTTAGTTGACAAGAATAATTCAATGATACTGTAAGTACTTTTCTGTGCTAAACTTTCTGACAGCTATTACAGAGGAACTAAAACAGGCTGAATGCATGATTCATGCACTGAAGATTAACATTTTAAATGAGCTTAATCCTCTATTTCACAAATAGCTTAACACAGCAATCTTTAAATACTCTAAGAATCAATAAAATCATTTGCAATTGCATATTTGTAAAATGTTGCCCACAGACCACCCTCAGCAAATGATCAGAAGAAGATTATCCAGTTTGTGAAATGACTAAGGTTACTTCATCTACAGTCAACATGGCAGCAGAGACAGATATAAAATGGCATAAGTCATCGAGTTTTTAAACATTGTCCAAATTATGTGTGGGGAGGGGTGTGGATCAGCAGAAATGCTAGGATAGCTCATTTAAGATATGCCTTTGCCTGGCCCATTTTCAAAATTCTGGTATCTCTTTTGTAAAACAGTCAATATCAGATTGTTTGCAGGTGAGATAGTCCAAGAGGTCCTGCACGGGAAACGTCCAGTGCTAGGCAAATGCAAAATGGCCAACGCTGGGTCCTTGCTCAAAGTGTCAGGCCAATGGTAGCCCCTTGGTGAAGTGCCTCTGCTTTAGCCTACATTCAAATGATCTGGTTTCAAATGGGGACTTTGAAAATACCATACATTCTTTCCCAGTCTCAAATATGCTGGTTGCGGTAAGCCATCCAGAAATAAAAAACACTGTCCAGATGGATTCTAGCATCACTTCGTCAGTGAATTCCTCCAGAGGAGGCTTCAATATTACTATACAGAGTGGCCAGTTATAGATCAGTCCACAGAGTGGTTCCGTCGCTTTTATCATGACATGAATTCCCTTCCTAGTCATGTGACCAATGGGTTAACCAGCCATGGTCTCCTTTAACGCTCTAAAATTTGGTTATATTAATACATCCATATTTGCACAGATTTTCCTGGCCCCCTGAGGCCAATATTTTGACTTCTCAGTTAACCACTTAGTGGGACCCTATTAGTTAATTAATGGTGAATATTACTGACGTGTGCCTAGAGCATATCTTCATTTTTTTCTATATAAAACAGCAATTCAAGTATATTCCTAATGATGCAGACATGATGGGCACCACTTTTGTTCTCCTAGGTAAAGACAGTCTCTCAGAGGTTATATATTTTTTCCAAATGAATTCTGCCATAACAAGGAACCAATACCAGGGACCTTGGCATGTTTTCACAGATTATTGTTTATGTGTGGCAGCTACTTAAGTGACGCCATTTCAAGGATAATAAAAATTACCACTGACTGATTTTCTTCAAATCTAAGGCACATATCAATTGTAGTAAGCCTAATTATTTTACATACCATGAAGAACGAAAAACTCTGACACTTGAGCTACATAAACATAACACAGAATTCTTCCTAAGTACTTATTGAAAGATATCTTTTAGACTTAATTAGACCTGGATTTTCCCGTTATACATTTTGTTTGTTTGTTTGTTTTTGAGACGAAGTCTCACTGTGCCTCTGACTGGAATGCAGTGGTGCCGTCCTGGCTCACTGCAATCTCTGCCTCCAGGTTCAAGTGATTCTCCTGTCTCAGCCTCCTGAGTAGCTGGTATTGCAGGCGCCACCACCACACCTGGCTCATTTTTGTATTTTCAGTAGAGACAGGGTTTCACCTTCTTGGTCTGACTGGTCTTAAACTCCTGACCTCAGGCGATCCACCAGCTTCTGCCTCCCAAAGTGCTGGGATTACAGGAGTGAGCCACAGCGCCTGGCCACCTTCATTCATTCTTATAGGTACATAACAAAAAAACAGAAGTGAAATTAACTGATTAAGATATCCCTAAAACTTCTTTGCACATAGAATTCGATTCTTCCAAGTCACTTCAACTCAGAATTGTTAGTGTCCATCTGTTTTCCATTAGTAATGTCCTCTTGAGACATAGCATGTTTTGAAAAGGCTCCACCACAGCCACTGACTCTCATTCTGCAAGTTCTTAGGGGGGCGCTTTCTTGATCTTACCAGAAGAGGCAAAAAAAAAGGTTTCTATGACCAATATGAATGTTCTGTCCTTAAATAAACCTAAAAGAGTTTGTTGACTGAAACACAGAAGGGTTGTAGTTTTCCAGCCAGGCTGCCAGTACTTATATCCAACTTTGCAAACACGTAGACAGTGACTAGTACTTCTGGCCTCTCTCTGACTGTTCACAATTGTGAAAGGCCTTCCATTGTAATGTACATCCTGACCTCAGAAATCAGAAAATGTGAAAAATGATGCTGTGATTCTGGAATCAATAAGGTATGACATTAACTACTGTGTGCTGGACACTTTCAACTTTCACGTAGTATCGGATGTTTAAAACAAGCTTGCAGTGTGCTTGGCATTACATTCCTAAGGATCCCAGAGATTAAGTAATTTTTCCTTGGGTTAGGTAGGATGAAGAGGATTCAGAATGCACGTCCAGCTGTGAAAGTAAAATTCCTTATAAAACATTCTAAGAGGGTCCCCATTAGACCAAATAGTGACAGTTTCATAAATTCCTATTATGGATGATAAATCCTTTCATTCCACCAAAGCAAAGATTTACTACCACTTTGGGTAACCTATTAATACCTTGGTGTGATATTAGGTAAATATGTGTTTGAAGAAGTATTTAATTATTAAACCTACTTTTAAGTTGGATGATGATAATATCCAGTCTTCTAGAACAATCTGGTTTATGTCTATTGTCCTGGTGTATTTCTTGTGGTTTAGAATTATCTTTTTGGAAACAATCACAAACTTATACAAACTTACACAAAAGTTCTAATCACACTGGAAAGTAATTTGCCAATCTGATGACCATAATTTCCAAAAACATCAGCGTGTATTTCCTACAAACACAGGAATTCTCTTGCATAACTACAATATGACCATGAAATTAGGAAATTAATATTGATACATTACTGCTTTCTAATCCTCAGATCTCATTCAGGTTTTCCCAAGTGTCCCCAAAACATCCTTTATTGAAAACAATTCAGTTCAGAACTGTGCCCTGCATCATCATGTCTCTTTAGTTTCATTATTCTGGGATAGTTCCTTAGTCTTTCCTTTTGTCACCTTGACATTTGTGAACAGTGTAGGCCAGCTATTTTGTAGAATGTCTCTCAATTTTAGTTTGATGTTTCCTCAAGATTAGATTCAGGATGTGCATCTTTTGATGAACTATCAACAAGGTGGTGTTGTGTTCTTACTGCATCCTATCAGATGGTACATGATGTAGACTTGTCCCATTACTAATGGTATCCACATTAATCACTCAGCTATGGCTATATATGCCAGACTTTTGTATGGAAAAGTTACTTTATTTTGTTTTATAATGAATAAGTATTTTGTGAGGAGTTATTGTGAGGCTGTAAATATTCCGATCTTAGCCAAACTTTTAATTATTTTTCACCACTACAAAAGCATTTCTTTCACATAAATCCCAGTTGTTTTTTTTTTTTTTTTTTTAAATCAGAACCATTGTCAAAATCAATAATAGGAGTCTGTCTAAGTTGGCAACCCAAGAGGCAGAGGTTGCAGTGAGTCAAGGTCACACCACTGTACTTTAGCCTGGGCGAGAGAGCGAGATTCTGTCACTCCATCTAAAAAACAAAACAAACAAACAAACAAAAAGACAAACAACAAAAAAATGTGGCAATACCAGCTACCTGGTTAAGTTCACGTTTTCTGATTGGCCTTGCCCTCTGCACATCTTCCATTAATGTTTCTTAAATAAGTACTTATTACATGAGCATTAGGTAATCTGTTTAGATCTGCGTTTTCGCTACGCGATAGTTTTTCTCTTATTATAAAAACGAATAATGTACATTTTAGGGAATCTTGACAGTACAGAAACATTATGAAGAAGAAAAAAATTACTTGTTGATTCCACATTACCATCCGCAAGATAGCAATGTTGACATTTGTTTGTATTCTGTTCCATTAATTTTTTCTACACCTTTTTTCACTGGACTCAAATTTTGCATTTTGCTTTTTGCACTTAACTTTGTAACGTGGCATCTTTTTGTGATTTTACAAAACAGTCCATATGCATTAAAAATTCTTTTTAAAATTTTATTGTACTGTAAATTGACAATTTATAGTTGTATATATTTATGAGATACAAAGTGATGTTATAATTTGTGAATACAATGTGGAATCATTCAATCAAGCTAACTAACATACCCTTCACATCAAATATAAATTATTTTTTGAAATGTACAATATACAATTATTAAGTATATTCACTACACTGTTCAACCTATCCCACCTGTCTAATGGAGATTTTGTACGCTTTGACAATCATCTTCCCATTTTCCTTATTTCCTAGACTCCGTAACCACCATTCTACTCTCTGCTTCTGTGAGTTTTTGATTCCACATGTAAGTGAGAACATGAGGTATTTGTCTTTCTGTGCCTAGCTTATTTCACTTAGCACAACATAAACATAATTCTTAGCGACTATATGAAAATTTGCCATATGCTGTACTGTCACTTAGCCTTTTCAGCTTTTGTTTATTATAAATCAGCTGTAATAAATATCTTCACATATTTTATTTTTTGTAATTTAGATTATTTCTTAGGACCATTTTCTTGAAGTTGGGTGGAGATGGTGTACTTTTTATTATTTATTATTATTATTATTTTAGACGGAGTCTCGCTCTGTTGCCCAGGCTGGAGTGCAGTGGCATGATCTTGGCTCACCGCAACCTCCGCCTCTCAGGTTCAAGTGATTCTCCTCAGCCTCCTGCGTAGCTGGGATTACAGGCGCCTGCCACCACACCAAGCTAATTTTTGTATTTTTAGTAGAGATGGGTTTTTACCATGTTGACCAGGCTGGTCTTGAAATGCTGACCTCAGGTGATACACCCACCTCAGCCTCCCAAAGTGTTGGGATTACAGGCGTGAGCCACCGCACCCAGCCAGGATGTACAATTTTAAGGTTTTTGACATATATTGTCAAATTGATTTTCATAAAGCTCTTACTGCTTTATTTGTCCAATTAGCATTGACAGTCAGGTGATATTTTATCATATTCTTGCTTAGCAGTAACTTTAAGGACACTTACTAACATAATATTACTCTCTTGCCTACATAGTCAATTCCTTAAACTACTTATTATTATGTGGAAGCACTAATATGTAAATAATATACAGAATGAGAAATATTTAAGTTTTACTTGTCAAAATACTGACATTATTATTATTATTTTTGAGATGGAATCTCCCATGGTTGCCTGGGCTGGAATATAGTGGCGTGATCTCAGCTCACTGCAACCTCCGTCTTCCAGGTTCAAGTGATTCTCCTGCCCCAGCCTCCAGAGTAGCTGGTTTTACAGGCACTGGCTACCATGCCCAGGTAATTTTTTTTTTTTTTCAGTAGAGATGGGGTTTCACTACATTGGGCAGGCTGGTCTTGAACGCCTGACTTCGTGATCCACCCACTTTGACCTCCCAAAATGCTGGGATTATAGATGTGAGCCATGGCACCTGGCCAGTACTGGCGTTATTAATACAGAGCATTATACTTTTACTGTTGCCAGTATGTTAAAAATGTAAAATCATCTAAAGAAAAGAATGTATATTTTTTTGTATATATGTAATAATCAAGATTATGAAATAACTTGTATTCATATTAACTTCTCCATATTAGTGGAGAAAAATTTATTATTATTGTAGTCTAATTTTGCACTGGATATTTAAGTAATTATGTTTAAGGCCAAAGACTTGACAAAACAAAAATTAACCAGCATTAAAAAAAACACACTGGTGAACATTTTATTAATGTGTAACAGTTGTGTTTTGGGAGGGTTTGATGTAAATTTGAATTTTGGGGACACATTCCCCTTCTGTTTCTCTCGCCTACCTGCCCTCTGCTGGATTCCCACAGCTTACTGAGTTATTAAGCAATCTTGCTAAATGTACTTAATCAAATTGTAATTGTAGAATAAGCTAAGGGAATTGTACACTAAAACATTAGTGTACTTTGTTTAAAAGTGCTACTAAAAAAATGATCATAGATTTTACTTTTTAAGTACTGATAGACACTTTCCGTTTCAGTCTCACAATTTACGAAAATATTAACGTTAACAGCCTTTCCGTTTCATACAGAAAGGCAATGTAAATAATGCCACAACCTTTTGAAATATTTCTGGTTAGAGAGGCTGGGTGAAGTGGGAGTAGGGCAATGAGGAAATATCCAGTTTGGTAAATTTACAAATTAAAAAAAAACGGAGTAACTTACTTTGTTTGATTAAAATGATAATCCCATGCTATCAAAATATAATTTTAAACATTATATTCAGAGAATAATATAAATGTACTTGATAATAATAATTCCTATTTATATAGTACTCATTATTTGCCAAGTACCTTCCAAATACTTTACATATATCAACTCATTTAATCATCACAGCAACCTATGGGATAAGTATTATTACATTTCCATTTCTCAGATGAGGAAATTAAACCATAGAGAGGTGAAGTGACTTCAAGTTTGCCAGCTGGTAAGGGATGCAGCTGACATCCAAATCTAGACTCTGTTTTCCTAACCACTGTGCTCTCCTGCTTCATCTCATGTTATTGTTCAGAAAATTATTTGAATTACGACTTACTGTCATCCTGATCTTAGAAATAACACATCAAAACTCAGAGATGTTAGATGAATTTCCTAAGGTACGAGAATTACAAATGTTAATTGAATCTCCTGAAAAGTACAAAGATCAAAGATCCATTTGTCTTTTTTAGAAGGCTGGTTTCCATAAAGGAAGATAATTTTATAATTCCTAAGGGTTCTAAATGTCCTTCCTTTAATTGAGTTTTGTGATAGAAATGAATCATTTGACGTCCTGGAGCATCTTCTCTGCTAATTTTAATAGCTGTAGTGACATAATTCTATCTTAAATTTTATTAACTGACATAAAAGAGATGGAGTCGTATGCATATTTTGTTGATAGACCCTCATGGAAGAGAGTGTTAATTGAAAACAGAAATCCTAAGCAGCCACTCAAATTTAAAGGGGAAAAAATAGTTGGCTTCTTGTTTCCAAAATTGCCTGGTGAATCCACAGAGTATTTGGCAACCTCCATTGTTGTTATCACAACCTTACGTTTCTGCTGACAATATTCTGGGGTGGGAAAATAAAATTAAATGATTCAAAACTCAAATAATGGTTTCTCCCTCAAGGACCTAAAATTTGAGGTGATAAAAATGCCATTTTAAAACAATAGCTTTAAAAGGTGGTTGGGTTTTAGAAGTCAGGCAAAAGCAACAGGCAGTTAAAATAATGGAGTATTGTGCAGCAGACATCTTAGGTCAGAAATCATAATGGGTGTTTGGGATGTGGGCATCAGATATATAGGGATGTAGGAATCACAGTTGAGATTAGATAACAAAAGTCTTGAGACATGCAAATGGAAGTTATGACTATGGGAATCAGGAACTTTGGGACGCAGGGTGAAAAATGACAGGGGGATTGTGTTGACAATATTAAGACTTATAGGAGTTCAGTTGTGGAAATGCAGATTTATGGTCAGTGGATGAGCTATGAAAACCAAGGGTCAAGAATGGAAAGGCTTGAAAGAATGGAGTGTCTTATGTTGGATTAGATCTCCCACTGAAAACTATTATAAAGATAGGACACATGTGTGTATGTGTGTGTATGACAATTCTATCACATATATTAAATGTATATAAAACTATGAGTAAATATGAATTTAACAGCAACACACACACATACACACTACAGACAAATATCTTTAACAACTAAAGGCAATAGAAAAGGGAGAATTTAAGTGGCCACAAATCTTTAAAGAAGGAAAGCGCACAAGAGGTAAGATTCAAATTTACCTTAGATTCCCCATCTGCTCCTTCCTGTTGCCACCCCAGAGCACTTTCCAAGCGGTAGCAAGGAGTAGCAGCTAAATAAAAAGCAGCAGTCTCAATAGTGTAGGAGCAAAGGCTGGAGTTCGGGAACAAAAGCAACTGAGAACTGAGGGACAAAATTCTAGAAAGAAAGACACTACAGAGATATGAGCTCCCAAATTTGTGTCAGTTCCTAAGATACACATGCACATGAAGAGACTCCAAGAAATCCAGCAGAACAACAGCACCTAAAGAGCTCAACAAAGATTTCAGCAGCTAGACAGGGCTGGGGAGACAGCGACTAGAGTTCAAGCTCCACAAGGTGGAAGGATCTTGGTAAACATCCCAGGTTTTTTTTTTTTTTTTTTTGACACATTCTTGCTCTGTTGCCTACCCTGGGGTACAGTGGTCAGTTGTGCAATCACGGCTCACTGCACCTTCTAACTTCTGGGCAAGTGATCTTCCCACCTCAGCCTCCGGAGTAGCTGGGACTATGGATGCATGCTACTGCACCAAGCTAATTTTTTGTATTTATTGTAGAGATGGGTTTTCACCATGTTGTCAGGCTGGTCTCAAACTCCTGAACTCAAGCAATCCACCCTCTCTGGCCTTCCAATGTGTTGAGATTACAGGCATGAGCCTCCACACCCAGCCACATACTAGGCCTTTAGTTATAAGACCTAGTAAGGATCATGGCCAAGGAGTAAGGTCAAAACTAAAGTTAACCAGAATTAAAAAGACTCGATGATCCACCAGTATTCCTATCTGACTACTACAGCAAGAAAACTTAGCCCTCTTTGGAGAAATCTGTTATCAACTAGAGCCTCTACAAATTTTCTTTTATATCATTTGAATTTAACAAGAAATCATGAGATATGCTATTAAAAAAACGGGGGGCCAAACACCAAAAACGTAGGAGGACTTGATGATTCAGATATTGAGGTTATCAGATAAATAAGGGCTTTAAACAATATAGCTAAAATGTTTAAGAAAATAAAGAATTTCATCAAAGCCTTGGAATCTATTTTTAAAATGGGAGAGGAGGAAGCATGAACATTTCAATTTTCTAAATGAAAATTCTAGAAGTGAAAATATCATAACTAAAACTAAGAATTTAATAGAGGAGATGTATAGCAGCTCAGACACAGCAGAACAGAGTTTCTGTGGAATGGGCAGCAGGCAAATAGAAAAAATACAAAAGAGAAATAAGGAATATAGCAAAATGTTCTAGCATACATGTAACTGGAGTTCCAGAATGGAAAGATAGAGAAGGGGACAGATGCAATATTTAAAGAAATGCTGACCAAGAATTTTCAAAACCCAATGAAAAAGATCAGATTCACACTTAAAGAGCTTACGAATCCCAAGCAGTATAAATACAGCACACACACACATATACAAACTTTGTGACATCAAACTCAAAGTGCTGACAATAAAAAAGAAAAAAAGAGAAAAATTTCAAGTAGCTGAGGATGGGAGAAGACAGGAGCAACAATCAGACTGATGGCTGATTTCTCAGTAGAAACAATGACAACCAGAAGACAATGAAAAGACATCTTTAAGATACTGAAAGATTTTTAAAAAAAAAATGTGAAATTTTATACCCAGCAAAACTATCCTTTAAGAAATGAAGGTGGTGAAAAAAAAAAAAAGAAATGAAGGTGAAATAAGATGATTTTATGTTAACAAAAGCTGAGAGACTTTGTTGTTAACAGACCTGAATATAAGAAATGCTTAAAGGAGTTTCCCCCTTAAGTACTAAAGTACAGTGCTCCCAAATGGAACTGTTGAACTTGAAGAAAAAACAAACAACATCAGAAAGCAGTGACTTTGACTCACTTCTGCTCCAATAAATTCTCATTGCAATGGAATTATTTGGTGTAAAATATAAGTTCATATTAAATGGAATGCAGGCAAGGATTAAGAGGCAAAGTTTGAATTTTACAACTTAAGAGCATTTAGACATGGTCAGTTTAATTTTAACTAAAATGAAGCTAAAAACATTGTTAAGCAGCAATGGAAGTTGAGTCCCAGGAGTCAGGGGTCAAGGGCAGCAGTTGGCATGTGGTAGTCAAAGGTTATGGCTTGTGTGGGTCCATGGTAAGTGGCTGCTAGGAGACAAAAAATCTATGGAGATGCAGGAGTCGGGAGCCATGGGCGATAGTTGTATTTTGAGGGTCAGGAGTCAAGAGAGCCTTAGGAAGACTTATGAGTCAGGGTCCACTGCTGACCGGCGGGTCGTGGTAGTTGAGTCAAAAGGCAGAGGTTGGAGGTGATTATCCACCAACACGCAGCAGTTGAAACTTGAGCGCAAGGGGCGGTTCAGATTCCCGGAGGACACGCCCCTATCGGCCCCGCCCCGCGTGCCGCCCCCGTCGCCCCGCCCCGTCCCTCCCAGCCCCGCCCCTCCAACGCTTCCAACGCTGACTCCCAGGGCTGCTAAGGCTACGAAGAGCGAGCGAGCGAGCCGGCGAGCGCGAGCCGGCGAGCGGCGCAGGGACCCCGCGGGCGGCTGGGGCTTCCGCGGCGCCCGCCCCCGCTCCCTCTCCTAGGGCGCTCGGTGCAGACTGGCCGGCCGGAGCCGCCTCCCGGGAAGATGGCGCTGCACTTCCAGGTCAGTGCGCTCTGCGCCGCGGGCTCGCGCTCCGCCGCCCTGGGAACCCGGCGGGACGCGGGGGTCTGGAGACCGAGGGCCGAGGACAGCGGCGGAGGCCAAAGAGTCGCGGGCCGGTGTCCCCGGACTCCCAGCCCCTACCTCCGCCCCTAGCCGGGGACCGGGACACTGATCTGGGTTGCACACCCCAGGCTCGGGCCGCAGTGTGCAGGGGCTGCCGAGCCTGGCTTGGAGGCGGCGGGTGGAGGGGACTGGGGACAGGCCGAGGGCTCGCCACCGGGAAGGTGCGGACGCCGGCGGCAGGCGCGCGGACCGCGGCTTTAGTGGCGCCCCGACAGGTGGGAGTCCCAGCCGTGCCGGCTTTGGCGCGCCTCGCGCGGCCGCCGAGCGGAGGAGCAGCCTTCCCGCCTTCCCGCCGCGTCGCCGGCGCGGATCTGTAGTCAGCCTCCCTCCACACAGTTGAGCCCGAGCCCGAGCTGAGGCTTGGGGTCCGCCGGAGAAGCGGCGACAGCAGTTGGACTTTAATTGGCCGGTGGAGACAGAGGCTGAGTCTGCGGGGAGTTGCGAAGGAGGGCTCCGCGGCCGCCTCTTTGGAGGAGGAAACCCGGGCCGGGTGCGGGCGCGAGGATCGCAGAGGCTACGAGGATGGGACGCGTGCTTGTATATCCGCGGGCTGCTCTGACATCCCCTTTCAGTTGTTCAGCGAACATTTATTGTCTCCTCACTGTGTCTCAAGCACTGTGCAAAGTTCTAGGGATAAACGATGACATCTTAATATCCTCGCCCTCATAGAGTTCACGGAAAATTACGGTACAAGTGAAAAATGTATGGTAGAAATAGTCACAGAGTATCATGGGAGCACAGAAAAGGGGGCAGCCAGCCAAGTGTGTATGTTGGGAAGGAGTGAGGTAGAGATGCTATGCTCTCAGCTAAGAGATGCTTTAAGTTTCTTTGAGCCTCCATTCTTCCATTAATTATTGAGCACTTACTAACTGTGTTAGATGCTGAAGATACAACAGCTGTGAACAAAACTCTATGGTTTCTACTCTCGGGGAACTTGCAGTCTTCTGGTCCTTGAAAGAGTTGTAGGTGTTTGCCAGGTGAAGAGGAACGGAAGGGTATGGAGATAGAAGGACAGAGTGAGCCAAGGCAAATAATTATGCAAGAATATGGTGTACTGCAGAAAGTTCAGTCTGGTTGGAACAAAGGGATGGGAACCAGGAGAGGGAGTAGGTGGCAGATGACCTGGGAGAGGTAAGGCAATTTCATAATATGGTGACAGTGTTTCTAAGAATCTCATTCCCCTTGTAGATTTCTTTGACCCCCCTATGATCACACTGACTCATAACTTGCTGATTTATTGATTCTTCCAAAGGGTCTTTTTTTAAAACCAGTTACTGTCTAGTAATCGACAGTTCCAGAATGTTATGTAGTATGCCCCACACATTACCTTTTGACTTCGTGTCATTTCTGAGGGTCCTCAGGTCAAAATAATGTATTACCACTTTAGTAAATAGGCCTTGTGGGAAATTTTCACAGGAAGAATCTCACAAGGAGGATTTATGGATTGCAAATAGGTAATCAGATGTTCACAGAGCCCTTGTAAATCTTGAGAGTAAATTAAAAGGTATGGTGAAACTTTGGAATTTTTTCATACCTGGAAAGATGGTGTATAGTAAATCAAGCCCTGGAAAACTTCTTCATATTTAGGCACAGTGTTGGAAAAATTAGCTGCTGATGTCCAAACTACCCATATTGGTTTTCCAGGAATGTACTTCGTATTACATTTCTATAAACAGCTTAAAAGTGGAGTTGGACAAATAAAAGATCAGTTTTGTTGACCCCCCCCCAAAAAAAACCCCTGAAATTTCTCCATTTGAATTCTTTTTAGTGTATAGGATCATATCATTAATAAGTTAACTCAAGGAACATTTGTTAATAGTGATAACCTAGTGTTTTGAGTTTTCGTATGCTCATTAGAGAGTTGAGCCTTGCCACTAACTTTAGAAATGTGCATATATGAAGACACTGAGTCTTAAAACAGTTGTGACTTGTCCAAGGCTACAGAGTTGGAGTAGGCATAATAACTCATAAGTTCCATGTTCCCCATTACCTCTAGCTTACTGTCATCTACCCAAAGGGGCAGCTAAGGCAAAAATTATGCCATCAAGATGATGAGTAAAGAAGCATATTTGTGTAGGGTGAGGTGAGGGTACTGGTCAACATCTTTTTCACATCGTGACATACATAGAAAATGGTAATTGTGTATTTCATTAACATAAACTGCTCATTGCCAAAAGGCATCAGTGCGCACTTTCCCCAATGTCTCAAGCCCTGCCCCTGCTGCCTGGAGTGCAGAGGGATCAATATCTCAGGCATACCTGTTAACCATTCAAAGCAGTTGCATTCTGGTTAGGAAGCTGTGAATTAGGATACCCTGTCCCAAAGGAATTAATGTGTCTGGATTACCTGACAGGAGGCAATCCAGATAAGGGGGCAGAGTGAGGAGAGAGAGAGAGAACTGAGAAGTAAAGTAGGCACTTTAGATAGAACAGAGGTACCTTGATGAGAATCAAGAGAATGTTAGGAAAAATTTAGGGGACTCAGTAGATCCAACTTTTCTGCCCAGGACTGTTTCAGAAGCAGGAAATACAGCCATGCTTCTTAATTCTTAGTCAAGCTACCTGATTTGATCTAGATGTGATTGAGAACTATTGTTTTTAAATGCAATGATAGCATGAAAAAATGTATATGGGAATGACCAGTCTGGCAGCGTAGACTTGAATGGGAGAAACTATAGAAGATCAGTATGGTCTTTTACATTCATCAGTAACTGGAGAGATTATTTATAAGTTACTGTGGATCGTCTGTATGGCAGGCACTGGATTAGACTTTCCCTAACTTTTATATCTTAAGTCCCATGATTATTTTGGAAGGTAGATAATGCTGTTTGCAGTTTTAACAGCAAGGCTTAGAAAGATTAAATTATTTGCCTGAGGTCACTCAGTAAGTGAGTGGCAGATTCCAAAGCTTGTGTCCACTTCATTAGACCAGTGGTTCTCAAATCGAACCATGACGTTTCTAAGACCCCACTACCCTGCACGCTCATTCCCAGAGCCGCCTCTTGAGAAATCCCTGGCCCTGGCAGCCACAGTTAGAAAATATTGCTTGATTGTTCTACTGTCTTTGAATATCAGGTGGAGGTGTTAAGTTGAATCTTTATGGGAGAATAATTGGTAAGACTTTATGACAAATTAGATATGTTCCTGGAGTTAGCCAGACCGAGGTTTGAAGGCAGAGTCCACAAGACTGCCCTTACTTCTCACACCAACTGCAAGTTGGGGGTTTCCCAAAACCACCCTCAGGTTTAGGAGTTTTTTGGAAGGACTCACAGAATTCACTGAAAGTTGTCATACTCAGTTGCAGTTTGTTACAGGGACAGAATACAGATTAAAATTGGTCAGAGGAAGCTGACACAGGGCAAAATCTGTGCGGGTTTCAAAAATAAGCTTCTATTGGCCTCAGGACGTGCTCCCTGCAACAACGTATGACAATATGCACTAATTATTGCAAACTGGAGAAGCTAATCCAGAAAAGGGTTTTTACTGGGGCTTCAGTTCTTGGGCATGATTGATTGATTGCCCACATGTTTGACATCAGTCCTAGGTTGACTATTACTTTGTGACCCAAAGTCCCCACCCTAAAACACATAGTTGGTGTTTCTGATGTGGCCAGCCCCCAACCTGCCACTACTGGGTATGTGCAGCCACTCCCCTAAATAAAAACATCCTATCAGGTATGATAATACATTACCTCCCAGAAGCAAAGACCAAATGTCTCTCATGGCAAATCAGTTACTATACAGGAGGTACAAAGGAGACTAAGGAGAGGGGAAGCAAAAGATAACATTGAGCATGTAACACTACACTCCTGTCTAGAACTCTGAAACTACTGAAAAGAGATGCTTAAAGTGGAAACCATGTTCAGTTCTGTTTGTGACATTTTTGGGTTATTTTTTACATCTTTCTAGATTTCCAAGAAATTTGTACACATATAAAAAGATGGTGAACAGAGAGGGCTAAAAGCGTGGACTGCTAGGTGTGGTGGTGTGTGCCTATAGTCCCGGTTACTTGGGATGCTGAGGTGGGGGATCACTTGAGCTTGGGGGTTCTGGGCTGTATTGTAGTGTGCTCACCTGATTAAGTGTCTCCGCTAAGTCCAACATCAGCAATATTGACATCCATCAGTATGGGAATGGGGGACCACCAGGTTGCCTAAGGAACAATGGATTGTCCCAGGTCAGAGACAGAACTCATCAAAACTCTAGGGCTGATCTGTAGTGGGACCGTGCCTGTGCAGAGCTACTGCTCTCCATCCTGGGCAACTTAACAAGACCCTGTCTCTTGAAGTATGGACTAGGACATCATCTCCAGGTAGAGGATGATGAAAATAAAGAGTGGCAAGTCGGGCAGGTTGGGAGGAGACAACAGGTATTTGGAGTCTGTAGACTTGTATTTGACTCAGAATTTGATCATTTATTTGTAATCTTGAGCAACTTATATATATTTGATCTCAACCTTAGCTTTTTAAATCTGTAGAATATATACGCTGAAAATATGTACTCCACAAGAGCCTATTTTTCAGGATTGGTTTGAAAAAAGGATGGAAATACTTTTGTAAACTATAAAGCACTATGACAAGTATTATCTCTTTCATTGTAAGAAGGAACAATTCCAAGAGATCCAGATAAAAGCCTTCGGGGATACTCAGGAAAAGGTAGTAAGAGGAAGAAAAAAAGAGTTTGTGGGAAATGAGTAACTTCAAAATGAAGGCAGATTCTGTTTGTTGTAATCAAGAAGCTTGATTTCAGAAGGCAGCAAAGATACTGGAAAGTAATTGAAAAGATCTTTAAATTCAATTAAAGTGGATTTTTGTGGCTTACCCGTATATGTTATACTATTAGGGAACATTTATTTCCTGAAACAAAAGCGTTTATTCTCTTTTTTTCAGCATTACTGAAGTTCAATTGATAATAAAATGTGTATATTTAAACTGTGCAATTGGATGGGTTTTGACATATGTATACATCTGTGAAATTGTCACCAAAATCAAGAAAAACATATCCATCCGCCTAGAAGTTTCTTTGTGCTCTCGTGCCCCTTTGTAATCTGTCTTTGCTGTCCCTGTTTCCCCCACTCTGCTGTCTTCCTCCCAGCCAGGAAACCACTGATCTGTTTTGTTTCTTAAGAACCATATAATATATTCTCTGTCTGGCTGCTTTTACTCAGCATTCACCTGTTGATAGTTACATATGTGACTTTTTACTTGCTATATAAAAAGAAGTCATCATTTAGGGGCCAATTCTGTGTCAGTGGCAAAGGCCAGAAATAAGTCCAGAATAATTTGGAAGATCCTTATTTAGACTATAGTCAGGATTGCATCATTGTTTCCTAGGACATGTAAATTGGGTACTGTCCGTTTTGTGTGTGTGTGTGTGTTTTTTAGACAGGGTCTTACTCTGTCACCCAGGCTGGAGTGCGGTCGTGGGATCTCAGCTTGCTACAACCTCTGCCTCCTGGGTTCAAGAAATCCACCCACCTCAGCCTCTCAAGTAGCTGAGACTTGTCAGGCATGTGCCACCACACCTGGCTAATTTTTTATTATTTTTTATCTTTTGAAGAGATGGGATTTCACCATGTTGGCCAGGCTTGTCTTGAACTCCTGAGCTCAAGCAAGTCACCCACCTTGGCCTCCCAAAGTGCTGGGATTATAGGTGTGAGTCACCGTGTCTGGCCTGTCTGTTTATATTTAATAGTTACTCTGTGGGAGGTGAATGATGTCCACTTCTCTTTATTTTACCTCTTAATTATTTATATGGATTGCTAATGTTGTCATTAAGACTAGTAAAAGCTTTAATAATTCAAATCTGATTTGTCAACAAATTGAGAAGGGATTCATTTTTCTGAGATCATTCTCATATTAGTAATATTCTCAGGCCGGGCGCAGTGGCTCAAGCCTGTAATCCCAGCACTTTGGGAGGCCGAGGCGGGTGGATCACGAGGTCAAGAGATCGAGACCATCCTGGTCAACATGGTGAAACCCCGTCTCTACTAAAAATACAAAAAATTAGCTGGGCATGGTGGCGCGTGCCTGTAATCCCAGCTACTCAGGAGGCTGAGGCAGGAGAATTGCCTGAACCCAGGAGACGGAGGTTGCAGTGAGCCGAGATCGGCCATTGCACTCCAGCCTGGGTAACTAGAGCGAAACTCCGTCTCAAAAAAAAGAAAAAAAAAAAAAGTAATATTCTCAGATATCAATGTATAAAACTAAGATGAAAATTTATTAGTTTACTATGAAAAATAAAGTTTCCTTAAAAAATCAAGTGCTAAACAGAAGACTGCTTGATTGGTTACTAACCACCATATTGTGGGTTTAATTGCTTTATATGTCTAGATAATACCTTTCCACCAGGGTAAGGGTCTTTGTGTATCCCTTTCTCTAGAAAGATTTCTAATATACCAGGTATGGTATGTGTTTGTTACCATTACAGTGAAAGAATAACTTGATTTTCCCTTTGAATCTTTTGCAAAAAAGTCAAAGCTTTCCCCTTTTATCTTGTATGGCCTTTCATTTATTAATAATTTGAAATATCTTTGGGACAAACGAGTGACTGGTAACATTGTTGATTTAAATACTATTTAAATACACCCCAAGTCTGTTCTGTCTTGAGGTTCTTTATATCAGTATAGCAAAAAAGACAAATAATTTCTAGACTTTTCTGTACTCTTTCCAAATAGGTTTACTTAGGTATCATTGAATTGATTACTATTAATATTAGTTTTCTAGGGCTTACAACACTTTTTTTTGAATTAAGAGCCTCGTTATGTTTCCCAGGCTGGCCTGGAACTCCTGGGCTCAAGTGATTCTCCTGCCTCAGCCTACTGAGTAGCTGGGATTACAGGCGTGTGCCACCATGCCTTAACACAAATATATTCTTATAGATCTGGAGGCCAGATGTCTGAAACATATACAGATTTGGTTCCTTTTGGAGGTCCTGAAGGAGAAACCATTTCATGCATTTCTCCAAGCTGCTTCTGATGGTTGCTGGCAATCCTCAGTGTTCTTTGGCTTGCAGAAACATCACTCTGGTCTCTGCCTACATCTTCATATGGTCTTCTTTGCTGTGTCTCTGCATCCCAAACTTCCTCCTTTCTCTTATAAGAATACCAGTCAGTGGATTTAGGGCCCACTCTAAATCCAGCATGGTCTCATATCAAGATTTATATTTGAATATTCAACACTAATTTGAATATTCAAATGTAATATAATTTGAATATTTCAAATTATTAACAAATGAAATCCAATCTTGGTCTCATACCAAGATTCTTAATTAAGGATTTGTGAAGACTCTATTTCCAAATAAGATCATTTATAGGTACTGGGATTGGAACTTGGACATATATTTTAAAAGGATATAATGAAAACCAGCAATGTTAAAAACAACTGTGTGCCAGAAGTTACATGGCACTAACTCTTAATCCTCCAAACCTGTGAGATAGGCACTGTTATTAGTCTCATTTTTGCTGCCTTTTGTTAAAGAGATCTTTTACTATATCTTGGCCTAATTCTTTTTGTTGTCAAAGTCTACTTCAAAGAATCTTAGGCCTAGATGAATGCATGCCATCAGGATCAACTTATTAATTATACTGATTATTATCAGTTCTAAAATTCAGTCCTCCAGATTTACTAGATGAAGGAAAAGACTTGGGGTTGATCATGAGAGGAAAAAAGGGACCCTTTTAATTTTTGTACATATATGTATGTTTTTTTCTTGTAAATATTTTTCTTTTATATATTTTTAATTTAAGTTCTGAGATACATATGCAGAACATGCAGGTTTGTTACATATGTATACATGCGCCATGGTGGTTTGCTGTACCCGTCAACCCATCACCTAGGTATTAAGCTCCGCATGCCTTAGCTATTTGTCCTGATGCTCTCCCTCCCCTCGCCCCTGCAAGAGGCCCCGCTGTGTGTGTTGTTCTCCTCCCTGTGTCCACATGTCTTCATTGTTCAGCTTCTGCTTATGAGTGAGAACATGTGGTGTTTGGTTTTCTGTTCCTGCATTAGTTTACTGAGGATAATGGCTTCCAGCTCATCCATGTCCCTGCAAAGGACATAGTCTCATTTCTTTTTATGGCTGCATAGTATTCCATGGTATATATGTACCACATTTTCTTATCCAGTCTGTTATCAATGGGCATTTGGGTTGGTTTCATGTCTTTGCTATTGTGAATAGTGCTGCAGTAAACATACATGTACATGTATGTATCTTTATAATATAATGATTTATATTCCTTTGAGTATATACCCAGTAATGGGATTGCTGGGTCAAATGATATTTCTGGTTCTAGGTCCTTGAGGAATCACCACACTGTCATCCACAATGGTTCAACTAATTTACATTCCCACCAACATTGTAAAAGTGTTTCTATTTCTTCACAGCCTCGTCATCATATGTTGTTTCTTGACTTTTTAATAATCATCACTCTGACTGGAGTGAGATGGTATCTCATTGTGGTTTTGATTTGCATTTCTCTAATGATCAGTGATGTTGAACTTTTTTCATATGTTAGTCTCATAAATGTCTTCTTTTGAGAAGTGTCTGTTCATGTCCTTTGCCCACTTTTTGATGTTTTTTTTTTTTTCTTGTAAATTCGTTTAAGGCTCCATGTAAATTCTGGATAGTAGACCTTTGTTAGATGGGTAGATTGCAAAAATTTTCTCCTGTTCTGTAGATTGCCTGTTCACTCTCATGATAGTTTATTTTGCTGTTTAGAAGCTCTTTAGTTTAACTAGATCCCTTTTGTCAATTTTGGCTTTTGTTGTAATGGCTTTTGGCAATTTCATCATAAAATCTTTGCCCATGCCTATGTCCTGAATGGTATTGTCTAGATTTTCTTCTAAGGCTTTTATGGTTTTGAGTTTTACATCTAAGTCTTTAATCCATCTTGAGTTAATTTTTGTATAAGGTATAAGAAAGGGGTCCAGTTTCAGTTTTCTGCATATGGCTAGCCGGTTTTCCCAGCATCATTTGTTAAATAGGGAATTCTTTCCCCATTGCTTGTTTTTGCCAGCTTTGTCAAAGATCAGATGGTTGTAGATGTGTGGTCTTATTTCCGAGGTCTCTATTCTGTTCCATTGGTCTGTGTGTCTGTTTTGGTACCAGTACCATGCTGGTTTAGTACCAGTACCATGCTGTTTTAGTTACTGTAGCCTTGCAGTATAGTTTGATGTCAGGTAGCGTGATGCCTCCAGCTTTGTTCTTTTTGCTTAAGATTGTCTTGGCTATACAGGCTCTTTTTTGGTTCTATATGAATTTTAAGGTAGTTTTTTCTAATTCTGTGAAGAATGTCAATGGTAGTTTGATGGGAATAGCACTGAATCTGTAAATTACTTTGGGCAGTATGTCCATTTGCACAATATTGATTCTTCCTATCCACGAAGATGGAATGTTTTTCTATTTGTTTGTGTCCTCTCATTTCCTTGAACAGTGGTTTGTACTTCTTTTCGAAGAAGTCTTTCACATCCTTTGTAGGATGTATTCCATGGTATTTTATTCTCTTTTTAGCAATTATGAATGGCAGGATTTGGCTCTCTGCTTTTCTATTGTTGTTTTATAGGTATGTTTGTGATTTTTACACATTGATTTTGGATTGTGAGAGTTTACTGAAATTGCTTCTCAGTTTAAGGAGGTTTTGGGCTGAGATGATGGGGTTTTCTAGATTGTAGGGTCATGTTGTCTGCAGAGACAATTTGACTTTGTCTCTTGCTATCTGAATACCCTTTATCTCTTTAGCTTGCCTGATTGCTCTGGTTAGAACTTCCAATACTATGTTGAATAGGAGTGGTGAGAGAGGGCAGCATTCTCTTGTGCCAGTTTTCAAAGGGAATGCTTCCAGCTTTTACCCATTCAGTATGACATTGGCTATGGGTTTGTCATAAATAGCTCTTATTGTTTTGAGATATGTTCCATCAATACCTAGTTTATTGAGAGTTTTTAACATGAAGGGATATTGAATTTTATTGAAGGCCTCTTCTGCATCATTCTATTGAGATAATCGTGTGGTTTTTGTCATTGGCTCTGTTTATGTGATGGATTATATTTATTGATTTACATATGTTGAACCAGCTTTGCATCCCAGGGATGAAGCTGACTTGATGGTGGTGAATAAGCCTTTTTTTTTTTTTTTTTGAGCCGGAGTTTCACTCTGTCACCCAGGCCCACGCTGAAGTACAGTGCAGTGGTGCGATCTCAGCTCGCTGCAGCCTCCACCTCCTGGGATCAAGGGATTCTCCTGCCTCAGCTTCCCGGGTAGCTGGGACTACAGCCATGTGCCACCATGCCTGGCTGATTTTTTTATTTTAGTAGAGATGGGGTTTTGGTTTTGCCATGTTGACCAGACTGGTCTTGAACTACTGACCTCAGGTGATCCACCCACCTCGGCCTCCCAAAAGCACTGGGATTACAGGCATGATCCATGGCACCCAGCCTGGATAAGCTTTTTGGTGTGCTGCTGGATTTGGTTTGCCAGTATTTTACTGAAGATTTTCACATCAATGTTCGTCAGGGATACTGGCCTGAAGTTTTATTTTTTTGTTGTGTCTCTGCCAGGTTTTGGTGTCAGGATGATGCTGGCCTCATAAAATGAGTTAGGGAAGAGTCCCTCCTTTTCAGTTGTTTGGAATAGTTTCAGAAGGAATGGTACCAGCTCCTCTTTGTACCTCTAGTAGACTTTGGCTGTGAATCTGTCTGATCCTGGGTTTTCTTTGGTTGGTTATTTTTTTCCTGCCCCAATTTTAAACTTGTTATTGGTCTAATCATGGATTTGACTTCTTCCTGGTTTAATGTTGGGAGGGTGTATATGTCCAGGAATTTATCCATTTGTTCCAGATTTTCTAGTTTATTTGTGTAAAAGTGTTTATAGTATTCTTTGATGGTAGTTTGTGTTTTTGTGGGGTCAGTGGTGATATCCCTTTATCATTTTTATTGTGTCTATTTGATTCTTCCCTCTTTTTCTTTATTAGTCTAGCTAGCAGTGTATTTTATTAAGCTTTTATAAAGACAAGCTCCTGGATTCATTGATTTTTTTTTGAAGGATTTTTTATATCTCTATCTCCTTCAGTTCCACTCTGATCTTAGTGATTTCTTGTTTTGTGCTAGCTTTTGGGTTTGTTTGCTCTTGCTTCTCTAGTTCTTTTAGTTGTGATGTTAGGGTGTTGATTTGAGATCTTTCTAGCTTTCTGATGTGGGCATTTAGTGCTATAAATTTCCCTCTTAACACTACTTTAGCTGCGTCCCAGAGATTCTGCTATGTTGGCTCTTTGTTCTCATTGATTGCAAAGAATTTCTTGATTTCTGCCTTAATTTCATTATTTAACCAGGAGTCATTCAGGAGCAGGTTGTTTAATTTCTATATAGTTGTGTGGTTTTGAGTGAGTTTCTTAATCATGAGTTCTAATTTGATTGCCCTGTGGTCTGTAAGACTATTAGGATTTCAGTTCTTTTGTATTTGCTGAGGAGTGCTTTTCTTTCAGTTATGTGATCGATTTTATAGTAGGTACCATGTGGCACTAGAAGAATGTATATTCTGTTGTTTTGGGATGGAGAGTTCTGTAGACACGTATTGGGTCCCCTTGATTCAGAGCTGAGTTCAAGTCCTGAATATCCTTGTTAATTTTCTCTTATTGATCCAATAATATTGACATGGGGTATTAAAGTTTGCCACTATTACTGTATGTACTGTGTGGGAGTCTAAGTCTCTTTATAGATCTCTAAGAACTAATTTTATGAATCTGGGTGCTCCTACATTGGGTGCATATATATTTAGGATAGCCCTTCATGTTGAATTGTTCCCATTACTATTGTGTAATGCCCTTCATTGTCTTTTTTCATCTTTGTTTAAACTCTGTTTTGTCAGAAACTAGGATTGCAAACCCTGCTTTTTTTTTCTTTCCATTTGCTTGGTAAATTTTCCTCCATCCCTTTATTTTGAGCCTATGTGTGTCTTTGCACATGAGATAGGTTTCTTGAATATAGCACACTGATGGGACTTGACTCTTTATCCAATTTGGCAGTCTGTGGCTTTTAACTGGGGCATTTAACCCATTTACATTAAAGTTAATATTGTTATGTGTGAATTTGATCCTGTTATCATGATGCTAGCTGGTTATTTTGCATACTAGTTGATGTAGATTCTTCATAGTGTCCTTGGTCTTTGTATTTTGGTGTGTTTTCTCAGTGGCTGTTACCAGTTTTTCCTTTTATATTTAGTGCTTCTTTCAGGAGCTCTTGTAAGGCAGGCTTGGTAGTGACAAATTCCCTCAGCATTTGCTTGTCTGAAAGTGCTATAAAAGCGCTAAGGAGAGAGGAAGAAGTAAAAAGAGTAATGGGAGCTAGAGTAGATCGCATTTTGGTGTAACTTGTGTATTCCTTTTATGAGAAGGTATATGCATGTGAGGGAATGTGTGGGCTAGTGTAGCTGTAAGGTTGCCACGTAAAATTCAGGCTACAAAAGACAACAAAAAGGCATTTTGTAAAGGAATATCCCATTATTTTCATATGCCTACCCTTACATTGAAATCTATGCCAATATTTTTCTTTTCTCTTATTCAAGTTCAAAGTGAGATAATCTTTTTTTCAGAAGACATGTTTAACAAAACATGTTTTAAGCTGGAGAGGAGTGCTGAACTCATTTTTAAATTCTTTTTTTAGATTGTTTCCATGTGTCGCATATCGTCAGATGAGATTAGATTTATATCATCAGTTAGGATTATAAGCAGAATGCTTTAGTCTTTGTGCTTATGGAATAGGACCCTTTAACATAACCGGTTATTACATTGCTAGAAATACCATGAGATCAAGTCAAAATTCTTGAAAATCCTACAGCACTTTGAGTTGTTGGTTCAGAAGCCCCGTATTGCATAGAATAAAAATAATATATATATGTTTTTGAGACAGGGTCTTGCTCTGTCACCCAGGCTGAAGTACAATGATGGGATCATGGCTCACTGCAATCTCGACCTCCCAGGCTCAAGCGGTCCTCCCGCTTCAGCACTCCAGTAGCTGGGACTACAGGTGCACCCTACTGCCCCAGCTAGCTTTGTTGTATTTGTAGAGGGGGTTTTGCCATGTTGCCTGTGGTGGTCTTGAACTCCTGGGCTCAGGTGATCCTTGTGCCTTGGCCTCCCAAAGTGCTGGAATTATAGGCATGAGCCACCACGTCTAGCCTTAAATTCTTAAAATTTGAGAAAGAATATAAATTTGGTTATCTGCAACTTGCGTATGATCATTTCCCCCATCCATCTCCCTAACCTTATCTGGTATCTCCTTGCTGTGTTTATCAGCCACACTGACCTTTAATGCTTTGAAATGACTAAACTGTATTTTACTGAAGAGCGCTGGTAAATGTTCTTTCTTTGCCTGGATGGTCTTCTAGTCTTTTTAAAATCTGATTGACCCTTGTAGGCCTCAGCATAAATATGATTTCTTTAGACGTACCTTTCCAAATCCTTGTTGTAGACAAGTTCTCCCCTTCTTGTCTTCTCCCATTGCAGAACTATTAACTTGTAAGTAAATAATTTGGGGAGTAGGAGATGGGCCTGTTTTGTTTCCAACTGTATCTCCTAGTAAGTAGTTGTATTTCAGTAAACACACATCAAGTTAATGAATGCACATGTGATATTTGTATCCCTTGTTTTTTGTGGTTAAATATTGACCTCATTTTTTTCATTCAAGTCAAATGTTAATTTTTTTTTTCTTTTAAGAGTTTGGCTGAATTGGAAGTGTTATGTACTCATCTCTACATAGGGACTGATCTTACACAAAGAATAGAGGCTGAGAAAGCACTCTTGGAACTGATCGACAGCCCAGAATGTCTCAGCAAGTGTCAACTTTTATTAGAACAAGGAACAGTAAGTATTTGGTAACAGTGATTAACCATGTAAGATCAGTAGATGTATGCCATTGTTAATGAACTCGTGTGTGTTAGCAGTGGTAACTGAGTGATATTGCCACAGGGATTTTTTGTTTTTGTAAAACTGTAGTTTCACTGTCAAAGGGGTTAATCAGGAAAAGAATTGGAAAACCTGGAAAGCAAATTTAGGGAAGAGCCAGGAAATGAAATAGGAAAGAATTGAGATAGTTTCTTGATTACTTTTGGTCTCTTTTTATGTCTCATATTAGTGGGCAAAAACCACATTTTTAGGAAGTTGAATAACAACTTAAAAAAATCTAGATAGGGGAGGCAGATTGTAATTACCTCTGAAACATGAAAGGATAATTCCAAAGCATTCTGATCATCTCTTGCCTGCCTCCCTCCCATCTAGATATTCATAGTCTAGACATTTATATTCATTTAGTAAAATACTTAAATGTAAAACCAGGCGTTGTACTGCCTACTTGATTTATGTACATGAATCAAAGTAGCTCTTTGTTTAGTTGGAGAGGCAGATATATAAATAGCTATGGAATGATTGCGGTAAGAGATTGTGTAGTCTAGAGCAAAGTTGGCACACTTTTTCTGTGAAGGGCCAGATAGCAAATGTTGTAGATTTTGTGGGCCAGGAGACAAAATGCAGGATATTTTGTAAGAACAGCTATAGTAAGAGAAAAAATAAATTTCTTCAAAGTTTTATGGATGAGATTCAAAATATAATAATCTAATACAGGTTTTTTTAATGATACAGGTCTGTTAATAAAGAGAATAGAGCTATTTTTGGGAGGATAACATTTTGCTTAACTGGAGTTCCGAATTGTTTTCTATCGTCAACATTGATTGCAAATGTTCATATGTTAATGCTGATCCGTAATGAGATTTTATATTTGAAAGTATCTTTTCACATAGATAGGTACTATCAGATACTAATATCAGTCCATGAGCATATGATTATAATTAAGCACATGCATCGTTTACAAGGCATTTAAAGAATTCTGTTAAATCTTGATATTTGCCTTTTAGTGTGTCATTATATCGCAGATTAATCACTTCCAATTGAAGATTAGGTGGGAGCTCTTAATTACACAGTTAAATGGATTTTAAAATATGGAAATTTTCTTTATACTTGCATCAAGGTCTGAAGCTGGAGCTGTAGTTGAAGCTCAGAAAATATATCTCTGAATAGAGATCTCACTACTTGTTTTAACTTTTGACGATGTGGGGAGTATATAAAGCTGCCTGACATTACTTGCAATTCAAATGATGTTAGTTGTTATCAAAATGGCTTTACTTCACGGTAAGTTCTGCATATAGGTACTAGACGCTTTTTAGGCAATTTTGTAATTTTAGGTTGAATTCATTAAGGAACATTATCAATTTTGCAGCAAAGGTAAGTTCCAAAGCCATTTAGTGTTGAACAATGGTGACTTTGTTGCCTCATTCAGAAAAATTTTAGCCTTATCCCTGAGCTAAAAAAAAAAAACGTAGTAAAACTTTATCGCTGATAAGCTATTTAACTATTGTGTGATGGGACAAATGAGGATATTGTTTCCAATACTGAATATGCAGATACTGCTTTTTGATCTTGCAGAAATTCACAGAACTAAATTTCATAAAAGTGAACGAAGTCCACTGTTAACACTATTGATTCATTAACTTCTGATAGATTCATATATTTACTATACAGTATCTGCAGATGAATAATATGGTGAATAACCATAGGTTTTAAACATCTTAAATTTTTCATAAGCTTTGTAAATTTGTTCAGCTAAGTCCTTTTCTGCTCCATATGTTTTTACCACTAGTGTGACATATCATACCAGATTCTACCCCAGTTTATATTGAATTAACACGTCCCCAAGTTCTTTGAAAATATTCTGGACTGTAGTTCTCCCACACTCTTCATAGAGGCCAATTCTTTAGTTTCTTCACACTCAGCATTGACCTCTGGAACATACAGATAGTAACATTACAAGTATGAACATTCTAAGAAACATCTGTCCACTCATCATGAGTTAAGGAGACCCTTTCCAAATCATTTGCCTTGTTTTCAAATTGACTTTTGATGTTGTTCCAATGTCTTCAACTCTTTGAAGGCCGGGCGCGGTGGCTCAAGCCTGTAATCCCAGCACTTTGGGAGGCCGAGGCGGGTGGATCACGAGGTCAAGAGATCGAGACCATCCTGGTCAACATGGTGAAACCCCGTCCCTATTAAACATACAAAAAATTAGCTGGGCATGGTGGCGTGTGCCTGTAATCCCAGCTACTCAGGAGGCTGAGGCAGGAGAATTGCCTGAACCCGGGAGGCGGAGGTTGCGGTGAGCCGAGATTGCGCCATTGCACTCCAGCCTGGGTAACAAGAGCAAAACTCCGTCTCAAGAAAAAAACAAACAAACAAACAAACAAAAAACAAAAACAAAAACAAATGAGCAAACAAAACTCTTTGAGTACTCGTTCCCACCAGAAACTAATAATCTTATTTTCTCTGCACATGTAACTTTGGCCGCTGTAATAAGACAATGGTGATTTAATTAACTCATCCTTGGTAAATGGCCGTGTGATTGGCTGACAGATGAGCCACTTGGAAACTTTGGTTGCAGGCTCATTTTTTATATTTGTAAAGACAGTCTACTATGGTGAGATACCAAATTTTCTACTTTTTCTGACTTTTGATTTCCTGAGTTGGGACTATTGTGATGAGAATGATGGGGATATTGATTGCTTGGTCTGATATAGTCAATGTATATCGTATTCTTTTAGGACAACTATAGTAACATTGCATAAAAAGCACGTTGTTGGCTGGGAGCGGTGGCTCACGCCTGTAATCCCAGCACTTTGGGAGGCTGAGGAGAATGGATCACAAGGTCCGGAGTTCAAGACCAGCCTGGCTGACATGGTGAAACCCCACCTCTACCAATAATACAAAAATTAGCTGGGGATGGTGGTGCACGTCCGTAGTCCCGGCTACTCGGGAGGCTGAGGCAGGAGAATCGTTTGAACTTGGGAGGCAGAGGTTGCAGTGAGCTGAGATTGCATCACTGCACTCCAGCCTGGGACACAGCGAGACTCCATCTCAAAAAAAAAAAAAAAAAAAGAAGCTCATTGTTTTGTCATGTAATCAATAACAGAATGATCACACTCCATTGTGCCTTAAAAATTAGATATTTGAAGTCCACTTTTATCTTTTCTTATTTTGATATGATAGACATGCGCTGGTAATAACAAAAGATATGTGTCATGTCATGGCAGCACCCATGGCTCTCTAGTCACTGTGGTTTATGATGCTCTGAGCAGCAGTAGGAAGCACTGAGTGCCACACCTGGTCTCTGTCTTAACTGTTCAATTCTGCTGTCATGGCATGCAAGCAGCCGTAGGCAGTGTGTACGTGAATGAGCATGGTTGTATTTGAATACACTTTATGGACACCAAAATATGGATTTCATATATTTTTCTGTCACAAAATATTATTATTGTTTTGATTTTTTGAACAATTGAAAAGCTGCTTGAAATTGTAGGAAACATTTGTAGCTTACAAGCCATGTAAAAATAGGCAGGATTTGGTCAGGGGCCATAGTTTGCTGGCCTCTGGTCTGGAGGAAAAAAGAGAGGGAATATCTTTGCAAGAATTTCTAGGGGATGGAGTGAATACCTAAACCAAATTTTGAAGGATGAGCATGCATTTAGAGAGTTTGAGTATAGTATTAAGATAATTGGGGGTCAGAGAATATAGGCAGACATGGGTTCCAGGGAACACGGAGGCCAGGGCGGGGAAGATATTGGAAGGACTCTAAAGGCTGTCGTGGTCAGAGCAAAGTCGAGAATGGACCCAGATGAATTTGAAGAGATTATCAGAGGCCAGATGGTGTAGGGCTGTAGACCATGGTAAGAGTACAGTATTTTATTTGAACTTGCTAAGTCATTTATTTCTCCCATTTGCTTATTGTTATTTGAGATGGCTGTCTACACCTCCCTCAATTAATGATTTCTTATGAGAGATTGTATGCCTATGTATGTATATCCTTTTCTCTATATATGTATCTCAAATTGACATATTTTATCCCTTGTGAATTTGCCATTTTGGAAAACCAGAAGAATTTCTGTTATTGCTTAGAAGAACATTTCTATCATCATGCTTCGATTATTTTAATTCATTTGTGATAATAATAAATACAATTATTCTTTACAGACATCCTATGCTCAGCTCCTTGCAGCAACATGTCTTTCAAAACTTGTCAGCCGAGTCAGTCCTTTACCTGTTGAGCAGAGGATGGACATCAGTAAGTGGTTTATTTTGCTTTTTAACCAATTACACTCGAAAAATACTTTTTCTTTTGAATATACTAAACTGTTACTAGAACTGCAAATTTTTTGAGTCTGTCATTTTTTAAAACATGAGCATCAAGTTTCATTTACTCATCTGTTAATGAATACTGATGTGTTACATAAAGCAATGTCTAATCAAAAAAGCATTTGTTTAGTAATAAACAATAACTAGCATTTTATTTTTTGTACTGTTTGTTAAGATTTGTACTATCTCAGTTTATCCACCAAACAAGATTTTTGAGTCATCCTCATTTCATAAATGAGGAGATTAGATTTGACAGACAGGCTCTGTCACATGCCAAAGATCACACAAGTAATGGAGTTATGATTCAAAGCCAATGTGTCTGTTTAGAGTCCAGGCTCTTCGCCATTATCTTAACTTGGTATGCAACTGAATGACAGAATTTAGGTCTCTAATACTTTTCAGGATGCTATATCAATCAAAATCATTTGGGATATATGTAAAATAAAAGCAGGCTCTTATTAGGAAGATAATTTATATATGGATAAAAGAGCCTGGAACTTGAAAAAATGATTCTATAAAGTAGCAGTACGTTTTTCAGAGTTAATGTATTTTAAGTTTTTGTGTATATGTAAGTAGCTTGTATTTCATATGGACAAAGTTGTAGTAATTGAGGTATGAGGTTTTATTGGTCATCTTTGTTCATATTAGAAATAGATTGTTAACTCATTTCTGTTCTTCAGCCTCAAGGTTAACATATTTCCTTATCAGAAAAATTAAAATGTGTTATATGTGGTGGATCTTCAAGTTTAAATTTGAATGGTCAAAATCTCACAATGACATGTCATTTTCCTCCATATTGACTGTTATTTCTATAGGCACTTGGAGTCTTAGGTAATGCAGAAAGCCTAGAGAAGGATTTATCCACTATTGGACTTGTGTACTTAAAGCAAAGGAAAGAAGTTCACAGTTTTAAAAATAAGTGTTCAAATAGTATAAAGCTAAGTCATAAAACTTGTGATTTTGTTTACTTTTCCACACACACCTTTTAAATAGACTTAATTTTTTTAGGGCAGTTTTGGGTTCAAGCAAAATTGAGCACAAAGTACAGAGAATTTCCATATACCCTCTGCTGCCACACATGCACAGCTTCCCAACTATCAACATCCTGCACCAAAGTTGTGCATTTGTTAACAGTTGATGAACCTACACTGATACATCATCATTAACTCATCTGTAATTTACCTTAGGGTTCACTCTTGCTGTTGTATTTCTATGGATTTTGACAAATGTGTTAATACAATGACATGTATCCACCATTATAGTATTATTCAGAATAGTTTTACTGCACCAAATTCACTGTGTTCTCTGCCTATTCATCCTACCCTCCACCACCCTTATTTTTTCACTGTCTCCATAGCTTTGCCTTTTCCAGAATATGATGCAGTTGGAATCATACAGCCTGAGGTATCAGTCATACGTGTAGCCTTTTCAAATTGGCTTTTTTCACTCATTAATATGCGTTTAAGATTCCTTCATGTTTTTTCGTGGCTTGATACCTCATTTCTTTTTAGCACTGAATAATATTTTGTTTTCTGGGTGTACCACAATTTATTTATCCATTCACTTACTGAAAGGCATCTTGGTTGCTTCCAAGTTTTGACAATTATGAACAAAGCTGCTATAAACATACATATGTGGGTTTTTGTGTGCACAAACATTTTCAGCTCCCTTGAATAAATACTTTTGGAGCGCAATTGGTAGATTCTATGTTAAGCGTATGTTCAGTTTTGTAAGAAACCACCACACTGTCTTACAATGTGGCTGTACCATTTTGCATTCCCACCACCATGAATAAGAGTTCCTGTTGCAACACATCCTTGCCAGTGTTTGGTGTTTTCTGGATTTTGGCTATTTTGATAGATGCGTATTGGTATCTCCTTGTTTTAATTTGTATTTCTCTGAGAACATATGATGTGCAGCATCTTCTTATGTGCTTATTTGACATCTGTGCAGCTGGCCCTTGAACAATGCAGGTATTAGGGGCATTGACCCCCCTGCACACCAAAAATTCACTTACACCTGTTTATTCCCCCAAAACTTAACTACTCTTAGTCTACTGTTGACTGTAAACCTTACCAATAACATAAAAACAGGCTGATTAATCCATATTTTGTATGATATATATGTTATATACTATATTCTTAGAATAAATTGAGCTAGAGAAAAGAATATTATTAAGAAACTTATAAGGAAGACAAAATGTATTTACTATTCATTAAGTGGAAGTGGATCATCATAAAGATATTTATCCTCATCATTTTCCCATTGAGTAGGTTGAGGAAGAGAAAGAGGAAGGAGGGGTTGGTCTTGTAGTCTCAGGGCGGCAGAGGTAGAGGAGGCAGGAAAGGCAGGCACACTGGGTATAACCTTATGGAAATGCTTCGTAATTTCTATCTGACTTTTTTGCTTTTTCATTTCTTTAAAAATGTTTCTATAAAGTACCAATCCATCTACATTCACTTTAAATTCAGTATCACGGAAGAGTCCACGTCATAAAATAAGTCTGGAATAATGGAAATGTTTCTGCTAGTTTGTCTAATGTTAATTTTTTTTTTTTCTGGCACTGTTGTTTTTACTATATCTTCTCCCTCATCATGTGGCACTGGTTCAGAAGCACTCATCTCCATGAAGTCATCTGTAAATTCTGGTGTTCCTCATGTTAGATTCCCTAGTAGGTGTAGGTTTCTCCCTTGTGCAAAACTTAGCAATTTATAGGAAACTTTGAGCTTCTCTTTCAAATGAGGAATGTCTTAGAGGCTTAGACCTTTTGTCCCCTGGTACGTAGAGTTGAAGTTAGCAAATCCTTAAAGGCTTTTTAATAGCAGACTTCCAAAAGATTATATTTAGGATTTTTAGCGTACTTTTAGTTTCAGATTTTCAGCTGACTGAAATATAGTATACAGTAGGTTAAGACTCATGTCTATGACTTTTACTTGAAGAACAGCAGTAAAGTACAAAAGTCTATATTTAGCCAAGATTTATTTCAGTAGAAGATAATCTTATCTGACTAATCTTTGAGATTGGAATAGGCCTTTAAACATAAACCTCAAAATTCTCATTTTATGGTAATGTTGGCCATTTCAGTTCCCTAAGTTTGGCATAGGAGATGGTGACCACACTGGTGTCTGACTCTTTTTCTGGATATTTCTTCCTGAAAAATATAAGAGCTGTTGGTAAGAGCACACTTGCAGTGATGATACTTGATCTCTGGTCTACAGAGATTTAGTAATTCCTTAGAAAGCTTCTTATGATCATTCTTAACCTCTCGGTAGCTAAAAGTTTAGTTGAAATCTGTAGGAATTAACTTCTGAGGGCCAAAAATGGGACTTACTTGGGAACAATTCTTAACATGATTAGTTAGCTATAATATAGTTTTATGAATTTATTGGACTGATCCTATACCTTGTGGTATATTTGTCCTTACTAAAGTGTTGTTTTGTCCTCTTTAATACTGCTTATAAACAGTAGTGCCCATTGAAACATATATTTAATTTTTAAAAACTGTTTCATATGAAAACTACCTGTAAGCTTTATTAGCTCTTGAATTTCTTTAATATTCATATTTTGAAACCCTTCACTCTCTACCTTTTTTGCCATATCCACAGTCTCTTTCATGATTTCCTTGATTGGCTCTGTTGTACATCCTCTGAAGTCATGCACAACATCTGGACACAGCTTCCTCCAACAGGAATTTATTGTTTCAGGCTTGATGACGTTCTTGGTTTTTCTATAACAACGATGGCATCTTCAGTGGTGAAATCCTTCCAGACCTTCATGATGTTGTCTCTGTAGGGGCTCTCTTCCATAGTATTGACAATCCTTTTTGTAGAGTACCGTGTGTCATGAGATTCAAAGGTCATTATCATCCCCTAATTTAAAGGCTAAATTTGAGATGTGTTTAGGGGCACATAAGCCCACTTTAATGCCCTTATTGAACCCCCTGGCGTTCTCAGTAGCCAGGGACGTTGTCCAATATGAAAAGAACTTTAAATGGTATTCCCTTACCTGTAAGGTACTTAATAACTTCGGGTCATGGACAAAACATCATGGAACCAGTCCAGAAAAAGGTTCTCTTCTAGGCCTTGTATAGCCAGAAGACTGGCAGCTGGTATTTATTTTTTCCTTTGAAGGCTAGAAGATTAACAGCTTTGTAGATAAGGGCAGTCCTGATCATAAACCTGACTACATAAACCTTGACTGTGGTTGGGACTATGTACAATCTAAGTGTGTGTGTAAATTGATAAATTTTAACTTTTTAATAATAGATTTGTGTATATTTTATGATAGTAAATGATAAAATAGAGTAGTATCTACATTGATTTTATGCATTCATGACATACCTAACTTCTTATTTTTTAAAAACATTTCAACACTATACCATTCGTCTGAGATGGTTTTTTGTTTTTTTTGTTTTTGTTTTTATTTGTTTTTTTTTGAGACAGAGTCTCGCTTTGTTACCCAGGCTGGAGTGCAGTGATATGATCTTGGCTCACTGCAGCCTCTGCCTCCCGGGCTTAAGTGATCCTCCCACCTCAGCCTCCCAACTAGTTGGGAGCACAGACGTGACCGCCATGCCTGGCTAAGTTTTTATATATTTTCATAGAGATAGAGTTTCACCATGTTGCCCAGGCTGGTCTCAAACTCCTGAGCTCAAGTGATCCACCCACCTCGGCCTCCCAAAGAGCTGGGATTACAGGTGTGAGCTACCATGGCTGGCTACATCTAAGTTTTTAAAAATTGTCATAAGTCTCCAAAAATTTTTCCAATATATTTATTGAAAAAAAAAAAAAAACACATACAAGTGGTTGCGTACAGTTCAAACTCATGTTGTTCAAGGGTGAACCATTATCTTCTTTGGAGAGGTGTCTGTTAAGGTCATTAGCCCATTTTTTAAATCAGGTTGTTTTTATCCTTATTTTTGAGTTTTAAGAGTTCTTTGTGTAGTTTGGAAAGCGGTTCCTTTGATATGTCTTGTGCAAATGTTTTCTCCCAGTCTGTGGTCTATCTTTTTTATTCTTTTCAGTGTCTTTTGCAGAGCAGAAATTTTTCATTTTCATGACAAAGTTTACCTTATTCATTCTTTCTTTTTTTTGGTTTTTTTTTTTTGAGATGGAGTTTCACTCTTGTTACCCGGGCTGGAGTGCAATGGCGCGATCTCGGCTTACCGCAACCTCCGCCTCCTGGGTTCAACCACTTCTCCTGCCTCAGCCTCCTGAGTAGCTGGAACTACAGGTGCGCACCACCATGCCCAGCTAATTTTTGTATTTTTTAGTAGAGATGGGGTTTCACAATGTTGACCAGGATGGTCTCGATCTCTTGACCTTGTGATCCACCCGCCTCGGCCTCCCAAAATGCTGGGATTATAGGCATGAGCCACTGCTCCCGGCTCATTCTTTCTTTCATGGATCTTCGTGGATCATGCCTTTGGTGTTGCATCTAAAAAGTCATCACTGAACCAAGGTCACTTAGATTTTCTCTTATTTTATCTTCTAGGAGTTTTGTAGCTTTGTATTTTACACTTAGATCTGTGAACCGTTTTAAGTTAATTTTTGTGAAGGGCATATAGTCTTTGTCAAGATTCCTTTTTTTCCGTGTGTATATTCAGTTGTTCCAGTACCATTTGCTGAAAAGACTTTTTCATATTTAAAAGACTCGTCATCCTGACCAACATGGCCAGTCTTTACTAAAAAAAAAAAAAAATACAAAAATTAGCTGGGCATGGTGGTGCATGTTTGTAATCCTGGCTACTTGGGAGGCTGAGGCAGAAGAATCACTTGAACCAGGGAGTTGGAGGTTGCAGTGAGTCAAGGTCTTGCCACTGCATTCCAGCCTGGCAATAGAGCAAGACTCCATTAAAAAAAAAAAAAAGACTCAACATATTTTGCTCTTCCCTTTGCTCCTTTGTCAGAGATGAATTGGCTATATTTATATGGATCTATTTCTGGGTTTTTTTTTATCCTGTTCTGTTGATTGACATCTTAGTTGGTTTTGTGCTACTGTAACAGAATACCTGAGACTGGATAATTTATAAAGAAAGAAATGTATTTCTTACAAACTGTAAGCAGTTCTGGAGGTTGGAAAGTTCAAGATCAAGGGACTGGCATCTGATGAGGGCCATCTTGCTGAATTATACTGTAGTGGGAGGGCAAAAATAAGGCAAAAGAGAGTGATGAAAGGGGACTGAAATTGTCCTAAAAAGGAATCTCCTCCTGAAATAATGACATTAAACCATTCATGTGGGCAAAACACTTGGCTTAATCATCTCTTAATCATTCTGCCTCTTAATATGTTACAGTGGCAGTTCAATTTTAGCATGAGTATGGGTGGGGACAGACATTCAAACTGTGGCCGTTGATAGGTTGTTTCTTTTGCTGATACCAACTGTCGTGATTACTGTAGCTTTATGGTATGTCTTGAAGTGGGGTGGTGTCAGTCTTCCAACTTTGTTCTTCTTCAGTATTGTGTTGGCTATTCTGGATCTTTTGCCTCTCAATATAAGCTTTAGAATCAGTTTGTTGATATAGACAAAATAAATTACTGGGGTTTTGATTCGGATTACATTGAATCTCTAGATCAAGTTGGAAAGTACTGATATCTTGACAGTCTTGAGTTTCCTCTCTATGAACATGTAGTATGTATTCATTTATTTAAGTCTTGTTTGGTTTATTTTATTATACTTTTACAATTTTCCTCATATTGGTCTTGTACATATTTTGTTAGATTTATACCTATGTATTAATATTTCATTTTTGAGGGTGCTAATGTAAATTATTTTGTGTTTTATTTCAAGTTCCACTTGCTGGTAAAGCAGAGTGGTTGACTTTGGTATATTAACACATATCCTGTAACCTTGCTGATATCATTTATTAGTTCATAATTTTTTGTCAGTTTTTTCAGCTTTTCTACATAAATTATCAGACCATCTGTGAGCAAAGACACTTTTATTTCTTCTTTTCTAATCTCTATGCATTCTATTTCTTATTGCATTAGTTAGGACTTACAGTATTATGTTGCAAAGCAGTGGTCAGAGGAGACATCTTGCCTTTTTCCTAATCTTTCCTAATCTTAGAAAGCTTCAAATTTCTCACCATTAAATATGATTTGAGCTGTAGGTTTTTTGTAGATGTACTTTATCAAATTGAGGAAGTTCTCCTGTATTCCTAGTTTGCTGAGAGTTTTTATCATCAGTGGATGTTGAATTTTGTTAAATGCTTTTTCTGCATCTATTTACATTATGTGATTTTTCTTCTTTAGCTTATTGATGTGATGGATTACATTAATTAATTTTTGAATATTGAACCAGCCTTGCATACCTGGGGTAAATCCCGCTTGGTACATGGTGTTTAATTCTTTTTATTACATTTTGGATTCAATTTGCTAATATTTTGTTGGGGATTTTTACACCTGTGTTCATGAGAGCTATTGGCCTGTAGTTTCCTTTCCTTGTAATATCTTGGTCTGGTATGGGTATTAGGGTAATGCTGACCTTATAGAATGAGTTAGGAAGAATTATCTCTGCTTCTATCTTTTGGAAGATATTAGAGAGAATTGGTATAATTTCTTCCTTACGTGTGTGATAGAATTCAATAGTGAACCCATCTGGGCCTGGTGCTTTCTGTTTTGGATGGTTATTAATTATTCATTCAGTTTCTTTAATACATGTAAGCATATCCAGACTGTTTATTTGACATATTTTTAAATAGAAACTTAAAAAAAATAGAAATAGTCATAAACTTTTTTTTTTAAGAAAGTAGGAATACTCATTAAGGGCACTTTGGAGAAAAAGAAGAAAGTAGAGATTTACAAGACAGTTTCAAACAAATGATTAGTTTCCTTTATTAGTTTCTGTAGTTTGACTTACCGCTTTTGTTTCTGTAAGTAGATTAGAATGTTTGTCATGGCATGATATGTCCAACTGACATATATCAGTAGAATATTGACGTGTGAGTTAAAATGAAAATGTGAGGAAGAATAGCCTCAGCAGTCACATTGCCTTTATCACATCAACTTCAAAATCCTCAGTCTTTTATAATATGGTCCCAGTCTACATATCTCATCACTTCCTGTCGTAAACTATTGCCAGTTCTTCTGTGTCCACCGCACTGTTTTCCACCTTTATTAGTATAATTAACAACTGCTTACTGTTGCTTGTCAATGGAATACCATGAAGTCCCTTCATGAGCTTTTCATAGAAGGACTACCCTTATTGAGGTAGCCTTATATCTTTATTGCTACTTATCTGTTAGTTGTGCTGGAAGGTCTTCCCCTTATGCCATCTTATTTCTGCCTTGATGCTTTTTCTTAGATTGTTTTCCTAGAATGGAATGGTATCCTTTTCTTTTTCTATTCAAGAAAGCGTAGTAGTTTAAGTTTAATTACCTATATAAATCAGTGTTTCCTCCCTTTCAAACAGCTTTATTGTTGTATAGTTTATATACCATAAAGTTGACTTGTTTTAAATATACAATTAATGGTCATTAGTAAATTAACAGAGTTGGACGAACATCACAATTTGGTATTAGAATTTTTTTTATCACCCCAAAAAGATTTCTCCTGCTCATTTACAGTCAGTCCTGCTTCCATCTCCCAACTTCAATTGTGTGTTCTGCCTTGATATATTTACCTTTTGTGGATATTTCATATAAATAAAATCATATAATATGTAATCTTTTGTGGCTGACATCTTTCACTTAGCAAAATGTTTTTAAGATTCATCCATTTTGTAGCATGTATCAATATTTCATTTCTTTTTGTTGTAGGATAATACTTCCTTGTATAGATACATGACATTTGTTATCCATTTACTAGTTGATGGATATTTGGTTTGTTTTACTCTTTGGCCAGTATGAATAATGGTATTCTGAAAACTTACATACAAGTTTTTGTGTAGATGTATGTTTTTATTTCTCTTGAGTAGAAACCTAGCAGTGGAATTGCTGGGTCATAAGGTAAGTTTATGCTTAACTTTTTAAGAAACTGCCACACTGTTTTCAAAGTGCCTATACAATTTTACATTCTCATCAGCAATGCTGAGGTTTCAGTTTCTCTGTATTTCAACCTCATGCATCGTTTCCCTCTTTTTTTGGTGGTAGTTTCTTGTTGCTCCATGTTCTCTGTCTCTTGCTTGCCTTCTTTTGCTTGCCCTCTCTTTCTCTCTCTTACGCTCTGTCTCTCTCCAAATAGTTCATAAGCTAACTCTGTAGACATAGATTATAGCTTATACTTTTCAGTGTTCTTAGAATTTAAGATTGTTTCCATCAAAGCATTTTTAGTTAAATATTGAAGTGTTTATTGTCTCTCTCTTTTCCCAAATGACATGCTGGCTTTTGGGACCAAAAAATGAAATCTTTCTCCTTTCTGTTATATATATATATATTGATGGACTTTGTGACATGTTGTATTGTATTACCTGGCCTCAAGTAGTCAATTAAACAGTTATTTCATATTAAATTCTCATAATGTACTGATTCCTAAAGTATCTTAAGTCCAGTGATAGCAAACTCTAAAAGACTATCTACAACTTTGGATTTAGAGTTTTGAATTATGAATTACTACTAGAATATATGGTTTGTCCAATATTTGGAAACAGCAAACAAACAAAAAATGAACGAAAGTAACCTGACTCAGAGTTCCAGTCATTTCCCCTCTTTGACCCTCATATTTTTGGCCTATAAAACAGAATAATAGTAACGCATAATAGCAGTATCTTCACATTGTTACGAGAGTCACATCAAATATTTGATGGGAAGCACTTCACAATTTTAAACATGGTTCATAAGCATGAAATATTGTTGTTACTGTCATATGGGCTTTTGACACGCAAAGGACTTCTAGTGTGTAGCTTTCCAGCTTTCTACTGACTTTTGTCTGCGGGTTTCCAGCTGTTTGTTGTTGTAGTTCTTCTCCTGTGTATCTTCCTGAACATTTCCTTTTCTTCTTAGTATGGCTTTTCCATATTACTTGTACCAGCGAGGAGGAGATTGCTGATGTTTTAAATGATTGTTATTGTTGGTGCTTACTAAATTGGAACAGTCTTACAGTTTGTGTAAAAAACATAACGAGAATATTTTGTGGAAAACATTCAGCTAAAGTAACAGAAACATACTCTAGTGATTTTTTTTTTCTGCCTTAGATAATGAATTTATTAGCCCCAGCACCTTTGTTTGGGCAGTCTGGGAAGGTGACCTTGTTGGTGTCTAGCTTTAAATGTGAAACTTGGGTTGTCTTTCATTTGTTTTTTGTTTTTGTTTTTGCTTTGGCCAGCAGCCTATTGAGCTGAGAGCCTCAGGGACCGGCAGCTTTCCAGGCTGAAGGCCCATCTGTTTGTTTTATTATTATTTTGAGATTGCCCTTCTCCTAGTGGTCACCACTACCCACATATGGTTTGCCTGTACCCACTCCAAGGTAAACATTTTCAAGAAATTAAAAATAAAAGTGTAATTGAAGTAAATTCACTGGATTTTCTTTTATATTCAGGAAGCAGTGTCATCTTGTTATGTTTTGTTATTGAAACAAAAGATTACATGCAACAAAGCTTAGAACCATGTTACTGTGATTCATAGGAGAAACCTTTCTGAAATCTGTCTTAATGCTAAGGAAATTATGCCTTTTTTCAAAATGTATTTTATCTTTTTTATTGTGTAACAATATTTTAATGTTAATAAAATTAAGGTTGCATTATAACAGTTACAAGAAGTTTTTTAAGTATTAGACTCTCACTACAATTATCAAGAACGTTTGTTGAATACATTCTTGGATTTTGGAGTTGTTTCCATCAGAGCTGTTTTTAATTAAATATTGAGGCATTTACCTTTTCTTTACTCTTTTCTCAAATAGCATGCTGGCCTTTCAGACCAAAGTGGAAATGGAGTTTTTTCTCTTTTGAAAATTCTTTTTGTAGTTTTTCCAAGAGACTTTTTGGTGTATTTGTTATCTGGCCTCCATTAGTCAACTAGAAAGCTCATAATTGAATTTGCTACCCACTTTAACAGTTGCGGTGTATTAACTTTATTACAAGCTTTACTATTCTACTCATGTTTTCTTGAATTTGTATATTTATCATATTGTACTATTTTTTTTTTTTTTTAGACAGGATCTCACTGTCACCCAGGCTGAATGGCACAATCATTCTCAGCCTCCCAAGTAGCTAGGCATGTCACAATACCCAGCTAATGTTTTTAAAATTGTGTGTAGTTATGGGGTTCATTTGTATTTTTGATGCCACTGCAAGAAGACAGTGTACAGTCAATTTTGCTATAACATGACCTGTTCCTAAAAGTGACTGTGCTGTGCAATGCTTCGTAATAAAAAGCACAGGGCCTATGAGAGAAATTAGATTATGCAAATAAAAATTAAGTCTTATCAGTGACATATTTTTAAAAACATACAAATCAAATCAAACGTTAGTAGAGTTTTACACATGTTAAATGGTTAAGAAATATATAGTACGTAGTACAATAAATATGACACTCTATCTTGGGAAAGACCTGAAGTTTGTTCCTAGAAGTGGGTTTCAGAAGGGTTGCAGCCTGGAGTTATTGTAAAGTGGCGAGAGAAAGATTATCTGAAATAGTATGGAAAATTATAACACCAGATAAAGATGGGTAGGGTTGATAATACATTGTATATGTTTGAGGTGTATTCGTTTTGTTGATAGCTTAGTTCAATTTGGCCTGTGTATTACTTGTTTCTCATACAGCTATAAAGAAATATCTGAGAAAATTACTGTCATGAGAACATCAAGGTGGAAGTCTGCCCCCACAATCCAGTTACCTCCCAGCAGGTTCCTCCTCCAGCATTGGGGACATGAGACTTGGGCAGGGACACAAATCCAAATCATATCACCCTAGTTTCAGTTTTCTGCATCCACCTAGCATTTTATGGTAGATAAAATCATGCAGAAACAAAGCGACATATTTAACAAAAGTGTTATATTCAAGTTTTTCCCTAATATATCAAATACATTGGAACAAATTTGCTTTTTCAAAACAAGTCTTATAAAAGAACTATATAAATATAATATATATCTTGAGGAGAGTGATTAAATTTTTGTCAGGGCATATCATTGCCACTTCTTTTTTCTTTTTTTAACAAATACTACAACTTTTTTGTTTAAAGTTCACAGATTTTTTTTTTTTTTTCTTTTTTTACATTGAGTTCTGAGATACATGTGCTGAACATGCAGGTTTGTTACATATACATGGGCCATGGTGGTTTGCTGCACCTGTCAACCCATCATCTAGGTTTTAAGCCCTGCATGCATTAGGTATTTGTCCTAATGCTCTCCCTCCCCTTTCCCCTCACCCCTAACTCTCTTTCTTCACATGATTTACACTATGTTTCTGAAAAGTTGAAATGATCATGGAGTGTTTTCTTTGTAGGAAACTACATTCTGAATTATGTGGCATCACAACCCAAGCTGGCTCCCTTTGCCATCCAAGCTCTTATTCAAGTCATTGCTAAAATCACTAAATTAGGGTGGTTTGAGGTTCAGAAAGATCATTTTGTCTTCAGAGAAATTATTGCTGATGTGAAGAAGTTTCTCCAGGTAAGAAGTCATTACTACATTGTGAGAACATCACTACTTGCTTTTTTGGTTTAGAATACTGCTCTTCTTAAAGCTGTATGGTTTGTTCTGTGGCTACCAGTACCATGTTAATTATGATTTATTATTTATCCTCTGGATCAACTTATTGTCATTTATTGTCAGTAAATGAGGATCATGCTGTTATATAATTTCCAAACCAGAAGAATGTAAATGATCATGCTTTCTAATTTCAAAATGTATGTTCATTTATGACATGTATGTCCATGTATTCTGTGTGTGTGTGTGTGTGTGTGTGTATATACACACATATATATACACACATATATATATATACACACATATATATATACATACATATATATATATAACACATGTATATACTGCTTTTATAGATTAGGAAATTAAATGTTCATCACAACCTAAAATGAAATGGATTTTATTTTGTAAGTAAGAAAACAGGCTTAGAGGGGTTACATAATTTCCATAGGTTACATGATGACCAAGTAAAGCATACAGCAAGCACTTTAACAAGCCTCTAACTTATGGCAAAATTTTTAATTTTTACACTATACCACCTTGACTATATCAGTTTCTCAAGAATGTTTTCAATTTGATCATTACACATTGTGTATAGGTATCAAATATGTACAACTATTATATATCAGTAAAGAATGATTATGTTAAAAACAATATTTTTTAACCTAAGTGATTAAAATAGCATGTGCACATTTAACTTACACAAATTCAGATATATGGACTGCCAAAAAAAAAAAAAAAACAACAAAAAAAGTAAAAATAAACAAAAGCAAGGAAACACTAAACTAAATTGTGCCAGTGATTACAGTTGCTATTTCACACAGTGATTATATGTCCTGCGATGATTTAGGGAAACCTGAATCTGGTCTTGTTTCCTCTTTACTCTTACTTAGGATGAGTGTCATGCCTTGTTCAGTATGATTCAGGTATTCAAAGATATGTGTGTATATTTTTTCATACAAACATAATTCCTAAATAGAAGAAAACTATTTTATCTGATGTCCAGCTAAAGAAACATGATCTATTAGTATTCTTGAAGAAAAACTGACAATTTTGATTAATAGAGAGATGGTTCAGTTTTTGGTTCATTGTTGAGTATGGGCAGTTTTGACTTTCGGAGATTTTACTTTTATGCAGTAACTTTAAAATTCAACCCCTATGTAAAATATAACTTCATCATATAGTGCAGTGCTGGAAACCTCAGAATATAAAATGCTAGGTTATGCTGCTTCTGTCTTACCCATATTGCTAAAACCTGGTTAACAGATATTTGATCATTTAAAACTTCCCAGGAAGAAGTGTTCTTAGCTCTGGGGAGGTCAGTTTATACTAGGGCATAAGGACAGTTTATTCAGGACAAGTATGAGCTTCACACTTCAGAGTTGGGTTTGTAATTTTGGCTAGCACAGTGGCATCCCCCTTTTGTCTTTTACCAAGATTATTCATCAAGACTTAACTGGAGTAGACAAGAATCGACTATGCAGTTTTTTTTTTAAATAAAATCAAGGTTGAAATTGAAGGAAATTCTTGTTGGCTAACTTTTCTCAAGTTCCCTCTTTAGTGGCTGGTAAGCATAACTTAAGTTGGGCTTTAATGTACTTTTACCAGTTCTGGGGTTTTTTTGTTTTGTTTTTAAGTCAGAGTTTCACTCTTATTGCCCAGGCTGAAGTGCAATGGCACAATCTGCAACCTCCAACTCCTGGGTTCAAGTGATTCTCCCGCCTCAGTCTCTCAAGTAGCTGGGATTATAGGCATGCGCCACCCTGCCTGGCTAATATTTTGTATTTTTAGAAGAGACGGGGTTTCTCCATGTTGGTCAGGCTGGTCTTGAATTCCTGACCTCAGGTGATCCGCCTGCCTTGGAGTGCTGGGATTGCAGGAGTGAGCCACCATGCCTGGCCCTTTTACCAGTTCTGGAAGACCAAAAGAAACAAAATGTTTTAGCTTGAAAACTTATTATATAATAGTATCACCACAGAACAGTTAGCACTTGTTGTCTGGATAGATACATATATTTATGGCTTGACCTAACCCTGCATCATCAGAAAGTCAAATTGGCTTTAGTGTTTTAGTATTCTAAAATAATTGTCATATGGTTCCTTTGGGTATTAGCAGCTTTTGTGAATTTTGTCCTAAAAATTATTTTAAGTTAGTCACATCTTTAACAGCCTGAACTTTTGTGCATCCTCTTTTTTCTATTATTGCATCCCTATTGCTGCCACACTCCAAACATACTTATATGTCTCTTTCTACTTATATACTCAGGGGATCCTACTGTCATCTAGAGCAGTGCTATTCAGATTACTGATCTTTAGCACGATAAAGAGCTTAGATAAGACTAAGTGAACATAGTGCCTTCTTCATTGAGACAGACTTATTATGAAAAAAATGCCAGCTGACTTAAAACAGTGTACTTTGTGACTTAGCTGTGTTATAACCTGTTACATGCTGTTTATTTTGTCGCGGACCAGTACCAAACTATTTTCAGATTAGAATTGAGTTTGTAGATCATCAATCAGCTGCTTCTAGCAATTGATCAAGGTAACATACTTTGGGGAACATTAACCTAGTGCACACGGAGGATGGATGTTTCAGTGCATAAGAAATCTGGAGCTCCGTCCAGACACTCACTGTCCTGAAATGCAGTACATAATTAAAATGCAAATATTTTGGGACTTTTTTTTTGTCCTGAGATAATTTGAATTCAGTTATACCTAGTGATATTGGAATTCTGTGGTACTTAAAAGGGATGACCAACTATAAAATTAAGATTTGAAAAGTGTATCTATCATCTGTGTCGGTTTTTTAAAATGATTGCACTGTAATTGGATGCCACATTAAGGATTTTCATAATTCCAGTATGATTTCACACAAGGGTAGTTTGTTAGTAATGTGCATATAATGTCTGAATTTTAATGAGGGAAAATTTGAGATTAAATTGGAAGCTGAATAAATTAAAAACAGTGTAGAGATAGTCATGTATTTATCCCCTTGCATTGTATACTTTACATGTCATCATTATAGGTATGTAACAATTGCATACACATGCACTATTAATAGGAAAAGAGCCTAAGTGATCCTATTTGATATTAGAACAAGAGATTTGAATTCGTTCCTAAGCTATTTATTATTTATTTATTGAGTGCCTCTATCTCAGTAGCCTTCAAGCATATTATGGAGGTAAAAGTATTTTTTGCTTATTCTTATTCTTGGTCTTATAAAAAGTATTGAGCTAAATTCTTATATTTTGAAACTTAGTTTATTATTTGTCCTAAGTGCTGGAAACATTTTGTAGAATATCATGCATTTATAAGGTAGGAACTTTTCCCCACTTAGCTCTGTGCACCCAAATTTATCCTTCAAAACGTGGGCTTGAAATTCTTTTGTTTATAGAACTCAGTGATTTTTCTTTGTATTTTAAATTTTTGTTTCTATTTTATTAAGTAAATCTGGCATTTCAGTCTTTAATTATTTGTAAATATTACCTGGTTTATACATTAAGAACCAATCATTTGTCTTCACTTAGGCTAAACTTTGTTATTTTCTCCAAAGGGTACTGTGGAGCACTGCATAATAGGAGTAATAATCCTTTCTGAATTGACTCAGGAAATGAACCTGGTAAGCAAGCCTTTCCATCTAACAGGAGCTTAAGTAATGCTGTTTGCTTAAGTAATGCCGTTTCTTTTTTTTTTTTTTTTTTGAGACGGAGTCTCGCTCTTGTTACCCAGGCTGGAGTGCAATGGCGCGATCTCGGCTCACCGCAACCTCCGCCTCCTGGGTTCAGGCAATTCTCCTGCCTCAGCCTCCTGAGTAGCTGGGATTACAGGCACGCGCCACCATGCCCAGCTAATTTTTTGTATTTTTAGTAGAGACGGGGTTTCACCATGTTGACCAGGATGGTCTCGATCTCTTGACCTGGTGATCCACCCGCCTCGGCCTCCCAAAGTGCCGGGATTACAGGCTTGAGCCACCACGCCCGGCCCAAGTAATGCCGTTTCTTATCTGCGTTTATCTGTGGCAAAATAGACAGTCGTCTTCGTGTGGCATAAAACTCTGGATAATCAAGATTTTTTGTGTGTCTGTTTTATTGGTGGGGCCATGAAGTGGTGGAATATCATTGTCATTGAAAATATCTGCAATAATACAGAGTACTGCAAAGAACAGAGAATTGGACATGATTCTTGCTCCGTGGGCACTTGGAGAATTGTCCTTTTACCTATATGTTTCATAATATGCTAACCATAAGAAATATGTGCAAAAGAGAAACAAACCTTTATTTACTTACAAATAAAAGGTGGTTTGAAGAATTGATTCTCAACAATGGATATGCAGCAGGACTCATCAAAAAACAGGACTTTTTTGGCCGGGCGCGGTGGCTCATGCCTGTAATCCCAGCACTTTGGGAGCCTGAGGCAGGTGGATCACCAGAGGTCAGGAGTTGGAGACCAGCCTGGCCAACATGGAAAAACCCCGTCTCTACATAAAAATACAAAAATTGGGCTTGGTGGTGGCGCCCGTAATCACAGATACTGGGGAGGCTGAGGCAGGAGAATTGCTTGAATCTAGGAGGCGGAGGTTGCATTGAGCTGAGATCAGCCTGGGTGACTGAGATTCTGTCTTAAACAAAACAAAACAAAACAAAACAAAAAACAAAACAAAACAGGCTTTTTGGGTTGTTGGCAGAATGCAGAGGCCTGCACGGCTCACAAGCGCCCCCAGCTGGCTGCACACCAGCATAACCCAGTTGGTGGTCCTTCAGGTTGGCTAGCGTGGAAACCAGATTGGCTGCTGCTTCTTGGCCCTGGCACTAAGAGAGCATGCCGCGGTCAACCAGAAAGGAATTTATTATGAGACAATAAGCAGCTTCTTTAGAAATGTGGATACCAGCTGTCTTGATTGATGTGGAAGAAGGGATAGTGAATGAAATTCTGCAGGGTCCACTGAGAGATGTATTTGATATCAAACAGCTCGTCACTGATATTTCTGGCCCAGGCAATAACTGGGCTGTGGGTCACAAAGTTTTTGGCAGTCTTGATTAAGACCAGGTTTTAGGGAAACTCAGAAAGTTGACAGAGCACTGTGATTGCTCATAGTATTTCTTTATAATACATTCCATGGGAGGAGGAACAGGATCTGGACTTGGCACTTTTTTTTTTTTTTAATATTCCATTGTGTGTGTATGCGTATATACACCATATTTTCTTTCTTTTAATTATACTTTAAGTTGTATAATACATGTGCAGAATGTGCAGGTTTGTTACATAGGTATACGTGTGCCATGGTGGTTTGTTGCACCCATCAACCTGTCATCTGCATTAGGTATTTCTCCTAATGCTATCCCTCCTCCTGCCCCCCACCTCCACCCCGCTACAGCCTCCAGTGTGTGATTTTCCCCTCCCTGTGTCCATGTATTCTCATTGTTCAACTCTCACTTACAAGTGAGAACATGCAGTGTTTGGTTTTCTGTTCCTGTGTTAGTTTGCTGAAAACGATGGTTTCCAGCTTCATCCATGTCCCTGCAAAGGACATAAACTCATCCTTTTTAATGGCTGCATAGTATTCCATGGTGTACACATGCCACATTTTCTTTATCCAGTCTGTCATTGATGAGCATTGGGGTTGGTTCCAAGTCTTTGCTGTTGTGAATAGTGCTGCAAAAAACATGTGTGCATGTGTCTTTATAGTAGAATGATTTATAATCCTTTGTGTATATGCCCAGTAATAAGATTGCTGGGTCAAATGGTATTTCTGGTTCTAGATCCTTGAGGAATTACCACACTGTCTTCCACAAGGGTTGAACTAATTTATACTCCCACCAACAGTGTAAAAGCATTCCTATTTCTGCACATTCTCTCTGGCATCTGTTGTTTCCTGACTTTTTAATGATCACCATTATAACTGGCGTGAGCTGGTATCTCATTGTGGTTTTGATTTGCATTTCTCTAATGACCAGTGATGACGAGCTTTTTTCCATATGTTTATTGGCCACTTTTGCTGTGCAGAAGCTCCTCAGTTAAATTAGATCCCATTTGTCAGTTTTGGCTTTTGTTGCCATTGCTTTTGGTGTTTAGGCATGAAGTCTTTGCTCATGCCAATGTCCTGAATGGTACTGCCTAGGTTTTCTTCTAAGGTTTTTATGGTTTTAGGTCTTATGCTTAAGTCTTTAATTCATCTTGAGTTAATTTTTGTATAAGTTGTAAGGAAGGGGTCGAATTCAGGTTTGGGCTTATGGCTAGCCAGTTTTCCCAACACCATTTGTTAAACGGTGAATCCTTTCCCCATTGCTTCTTTTTGTCAGGTTTGTAAAAAATCAGATGGTTGTAGATGCATGGTGTTATTTCTGAGGCCTCTGTTCTGTTCCATTGGTCTATATCTCTGTTTTGGTACTAGTACCATGCATTTTGGCTACTGTAGCCTTGTAGTATATTCTGAAGTCAGATAGCCTGATGCCTCCAGCTTTGTTCTTTTCACTTAGGATTGTCTTGACTATACAGGCTCTTTTTTGGTTCCATATGAAATTTAAAGTAGTTTTTTCTAATTCTGTGAAGAAGGTCAGTGGTAGGTTGATGGGGATAGCATTGAATCTATAAATTACTTTGGGCAGTATGGCCATTTTCACGATATTGATTCTTCCTATTGATGAGCATGGAATGTTTTTGTTTGTGTCCTCTCTTATTAACTGGAGCAGTGATTTGTAGCTCTCTTTGAAGAGGTCCTTCACATCCCTTGTAAGTTGTATTCCTAGGTGTTTTATTCTCTTTGTAACAATTGTGAATGGGAGTTCACTCATGATTTGGCTCTCTGTTTGTCTACTATTGGTGCATAGGAATGCTTGTAATTTTTGCATATTGCATTTGTATCCCAAGACTTTTCTGAAGTTGCTTGTCAGCTTAAGGAGATTTTGGGCTGAGACGATGGGTTTTTCTAAATATACAATCATGTCATCTGCAAACAGAGACAATTTGACTTTGTCACTTCCTATTCGAATACCTTTTATTTCTTTCTCTTGCCTGATTACCCTGGCCAGAACATCCACTGCTATGTTGAACAGGCGTGGTGAGAGAGGGCATACGTGCCTTATGCCAGTTTTCAAAGGGAATGGTTCCAGCTTTTGCCCATTCAGTATGATATTGGCTGTGGGGTTGTCATAAATAGCACTTATTATTTTGAGATACATTTCATTAATACCTCATTTATTGAGAGTTTTTAGCATGAAGGGGTGCTGAATTTTATCAAAGGCCTTTTTGGCAGCTATTGAGATAATCAGGTGGTTTTTGTCATTTGTTCTGTTTATGTACTGGATTACATTTATTGATTTGCATATATTGAACCAGCCTTGCATCCCAGGGATGAAGCTGACTTGATCGTGGTGGATAAGCTTTTTAATGTGCTGCTGGATTCGGTTTGCAAGTATTTTATTGAGGTTTTTTGCATCAGTGTTCATCAGGGACATTGGCCTGAAATTTTCTTTTTTTGTTGTGTCTCTGCCAGGTTTTGGTATCAGGATGTTGGCCTCATAAAATGTTGGCCTGAAATTTTCTTTTTTTGTTGTGTTTCTGCCAGGTTTTGGTATCAGGATGTTGGCCTCATAAAATGAGTTAAGGAAGAGTTCCTCTTTTTCTGTTGTTTGGAATAGTTTTAGAAGGAATGGTACCAGCTCCTCTTTGTACCTCTGGTAGAATATGCCTGTAAATTTATCTGGTCCTGGGCTTCTTTTGGTTGATAGGCTATTAATTACTGCCTCAATTTCAGAACTTGTTATTGGTCTATTCAAGGATTCAACTATTTCCTGGTTTAGTCTGGGGAGGGTGTATGTGTCCAGGAATTTATCCATTTCTTCTAGATTTTCTAGTTTATTTGCATAAAGGTGTTTATAGCATTCTCTGATGGTAGTTTGTATTTCTGTGGGATCAGTGGTGATATCCCATTTATCATTTTTTATTGTGTCTTAATTCTTCTCTCATTTTTTCTTTATTAGTCTAGCTAGTGGTCTATCTATTTTGTTAAGCTTTTCAAAAAACCAGCTCCTGGATTTATTTATTTTTTTAAAAAGGTTTTTTTTGTGTCCCTATCTCCTTTAGTTCTGCTTTGATCTTAGTTATTTTTTGTCTTCTGCTAGCTTTGGAATTTGTTTGCTCTTGCTTCTCTAGTTCTTTTAATTGTGATGTTAGAGTGCCGATTTTAGATCTTTCCTGCTTTCTCCAGTGGGCATTTAGTGCTATAAATTTCCCTCAAAAAATTGTTTTAGCTGTATCCCAGAGATTGTAGTACATTGTGTCTTTGTTCTCGCTGGTTTCAAATAACTTATTTATTTCTGTCTTAATTTTGCTATTTACCCAGTTGTCATTCAGGAGCACGTTGTTCAGGTTTAGTGTGAGTTTCTTAATCCTGAGTTCTAATTTGATTGCACTGTGATCTGAGAGACTGTTTGTTATGATTTTCATTCTTTTTCATTTGCTGAGGAATGTTTTACTTCCAATTATGTGGTCAATTTTAGAATAAGTGCAATGTGGTGCTGAGAAGAATGTATTTTCTATTTATTTGGGGTGGAGAGTTCTGAAGATGTCTATTAGATCCACCTGGTCCAGAGCTGAGTTCACATCCTGAATATCCTTCTTAATTTTCTGTCTCATTGATCTATCAAATATTGACAGTGGTGAATTAAAGTCTCCCACTATTATGTGGGAGTCTAAGTCTCTTTGTAGGTCTCTAAGAAGTTGCTTTATGAATCTGGGTGCTCCTGTATTGGGTGCATATATATTTATGATAGTTAGCTCTTCTTGTTGCATTGATCCCTTTACCATTATGTAATACCCTTCTTTGTCTTTTTTGATCTTTGTTGGTTTAAAGTCTGTTTTATCAGAGACTAGGATTGCTGCCCCTGCTTCTTTTGCTTTCCGTTTGCTTGGGAAATCTTCCTCCATCCCTTTATTTTGAGCATATGTGTGTCTTTGCACATTAGATGGGTCTCCTGAATACAGCACACTGATTGGTTTTGACTCCTTATCTAATTTGCCAGTCTTTGTCTTTTAATTGGGGCATTTAGCCCATTTACATTTAAGGTTAATATTTTTATGTGTGAATTTGATCCTGTCATTATGATGCTAGCTGGTTATTTTGCCCATCGGCTGATGCAGTTTCTTCATAGTGTCGATGGTCTTTACAATTTGGTATGTTTTTGCAGTGGCTGGTACTGGTTGTTCCTTTCCATGTTTAGTGCTTCCTTCAGGAGCTCTTGTAAGGCAGGTTTGGTGTGGCAGAATCTCTCAGTATTTGCTTGTCTATAAAGGATTTTATTTCTTTTTCACTTACGAAGCTTAGTTTGGCTGGATATGAAAATCTGGGTTGAAAATCCTTTTCTTTAAGAATGTTGAATATTGGCTCCCACTCTCTTCTGGCTTGTAGGATTTCTGCAGAGAGATCCGCTGTTTGTCTGATGGGCTTCCCTTTGTGGGTAACACAACCTTTCTCTCTGGCTGCCCTTAGCATTTTTTTCTTCATTTCAGCATGGGTGAATCTGACGATTAGGGGTCTTAAGGTTCCTCTTCTTGAGGAATATGTTAGTGGTGTTCTCTGTATTTCCTGAATTTGAATGTTGGCCTGTCTTGCTAGGTTGGGGAAATTTTCCTGGATAACATCCTGAGGATTGTTTTCCGATTTGGTTCTATTCTCCTTGTCACTTTCAGGTACACCAATCAAATAAATTTAGGTTTGGTGTTTTCACATGGTCCCATATTTATTGGAGGCTTTGTTCATTCCTTTTCATTCTTTTTTCTCTAATCTTGTCTTCACACTTTATTTTGTTAAGTTGATCTTCAGTCTCTGATATCCTTTCTTTTGCTTGATTGGTTTGGCTATTGATACTTGTATATACTTCACGAAGTTCTCGTGCAGTGTTTTTCAGCTCCATCAGGTCATTTATGTTTTTCTCTAAACTAGTTATTCTTGTTAGCAGTTCCTCTAACCTTATTTCAAGGTTCTTAGCTTCCTTGCATTGGGTTAGAACATGCTCCTTTAGCTCTGAGGATTTTGTTATTACTGATCATGTCAATCCATTGAACTCATTCTCCATCCAGTTTTGTTCCCTTGCTGTTGAGGAGTTGTGATCCTTTGGAGGAAGAGAGGCATTCTGGTTTTTGGAATTTTCAGCCTTTTTGTGCTGGTTTTTGCTCATCTTCATGGATTTGTCTACTTTTTGTCTTTGATGTTGGTGACCTTCAGATGAGATTTTTGTGTGGACGTCCTTTTTGTTGATGTTGATATTCCTTTCTGTTTGTGATTCTAACAGGCCCCTCTGCTGCAGGTCTGCTGGTGTTTGCTGGAGGTCCACTCTACCCTCTTTGCCTGGATATCACCAGCGGAGGGTGCAGAACAGCAAAGACGGCTGTCTGTTCTTTCCACCGGAAGCTTTGTCCAAGAGGGGCACCCACCAGATTCCCAGCCAGAGCTCTCCTGTATTAGGTGTCTGTTGACCCCTTCTGGGAGATATCTCCCAGTCAGGATACACGAGGATGAGGGACCCACTTGAGGAGGCAGTCTATTCCTTAGAAGAGCCTGAGTGCTGTGCTGGAGATACACTGCTCTCTTCAGAGCTGGCAGGCAGGAACGTTTAGATCTGCTGAAGCTGCATCCACAACCGCCCCTTGCCCCATATGCTCTGTCCCAGGGAGATGGGAGTTTGATATCTATAAGCCCCTGACTGGGGCTGCTGCCTTTCTCTCAGAGATGCCCTCCCCAGAGAGAAGGAATTTAGAGAGGCAATCTGACTACCGTGGCTTTGCTGAGCTGCGGTGGGCTCTGCCCTTTCAGAACTTCCAGGTGGCTTTGTTTACACTGTGAGGAGAAAACCACCTACTCAAGCCTCAGTAAGGGCAGGTGACCCTCCCCCTACCAAGCTCGAGAGTCCCAGGTGAACTTCAGACTGCTGTGCTGGCAGCAAGAATTTCAAGCCAGTGGATCTTAGTTTGCTGGGCTCCATGGGGGTGAGGTCCGCTGTGCTAGACCACTTGGCTCCATGGCTTCAGCCCCCTTTCCAGGGAAGTGAATGGTTCTGTGTAACTGGCATTCCAGGCACCACTGGGCACATTTCTTTTAAAGGTGCTTGAAGATGAATTCCCAGAAGTATACAGATTTATGACCTCCATTTATCCTTCCAGTGAGAAGGATATCATAACCTTACCTCATAATGGCATCTTGGCAATGAAGAAACTTAATGAGCATGCAGACTCTGTGTTGCCCATAGCAAAATCGACCTCATAGTGAATTCTGGAAAGTTGGGTACAACTCTAGAGGCACTTCAAGTGCTGTGGCTTTAAAAAGGTGGCATAAGAGCCCCTTTGTTTCTAGGAACAACATTGTAGCAGATTTGCTCAACCTAATAAGCTCTGCAAGATTTGAAGGGTCCCTTAATATGGACCTTAATGAAATACACATAAATTTAGTTCCTTTTCTTCAACTTCATTATCTTGTGTCAAGCTTAACGCCTCTATATACACTGGTAGATGTTAACATTCCTACTAAAAGATTGGATCAGATGTTTTCAGACGCCTTTAGTAAAGGTCACCAGCTGCTTTAGGCAGACCCCAAAGATAGTCTTTACCTCACCTGTGAGCTCATGGTTAGAGGAAATGTACAGATTTTAGACGTTCATAGAAATACTGAAAGATTAAATAAAACCCTCTATACAGTTTGTCTCCTGGAATCAAGAAGGTTAAAGACCAGCCTGTGTTTCGTACCTCCTGTGGGCCATATTCATTATTAGCTTTAGCAAATAACATGTGTGACGCCCACATTCGTGGAACTGAAAGAGAGATTCATGAGGCTCTACAAGAAAAAGACTCATCTTCATCACTGTCTACAAGTTGAAGGGATAGAAGAAAGCTGTTTTACAGAAGTTGTGTTATCTTTGTCAGCACTCATACAGGAATATAACCAATTGGATGCCACAAAAAACATAACTGTGCAAGATTTACCTAACCTAAGCATAACTGTGTATAAAAGAAACTCTCCAGAATAGTTTCTTAATTTCACATTGTTTTTTCTCACCTTTCTGTTTCAGCATTTTTCTGAATTCAGAAAGTCTAGTTTGTTTTTCATATTAGGAACTGTTTTTGTCTAAAAGAGTTATTTCTGTTTAATCACAATTTGTTGGTAATACCAGTGTGTGAAATTAGTGAAATCCTAGTACCTGAACTTCAAACATTCATCTTCAGAAAAGTCCCCTTTTCTAAAATTGAAAGGAGTTCTTCAGTATTTTGCTGTATTTATAACCTCCTTCTTAGGCATTTGTGCACTAATAATCATGTATCCAATAAACGTCTTGTACAGATGTATTTTTATAATTATTCATTTATATTTTGATATTCTATTTAAATTCTCCTGATTCTGCAAAAGTAGGTACTAGGAGTAGAGGAACACAATATAAATATTTCTGTGTAATATCCACTAACTATTCCGGGATAGGTTTTATTATATCCATTAAGGAGGTTTTGTTTCTTCTTTGGGTAACAACTTCTTTGCTCAGCAGAATCCTAATTTGTACGCTTAACATTTATTTGTATCAAATTTTTTCAATAATTGCTTTTTTATCCAACCAGTTGATTTTTATAATAATAAATGTTCATTTTTTTAAAAAACAGATCTTTTGGCACTTTATGACTTCTAGTTTGGATTTTTACCCTGTGCAGGGGGAGTTTTCAAAAGCTATATTTCTCCCCAACGGTGATTTTTTGATCTGAACATGTTATTACCTTTTCCTTTTGTATATAACGTGGTTCTAAACAGAATGAAAGCAGAAGTTGGCTTCTATATGGAATACTTTTATAATAAAGAGGAATGTAGTGTTTGAATTTAAAAACTGTCATCTTGAGTGGTATGTGTTTGCATGTGCGTGCATGTCCATGCATGCATATAGGTGTATATATGTAGGAGAGCTTGGATACCCAGGACCACTTGCCAGCTCCCTTTGGAGTAACAGCATAGCCATGTGCATAAAAAAATTCCCAAATAATCATTTGCTACTTGTTCTCAATCAGGAATTAGAAAGTATTTTTAGATTTTTAGGAAATTTAAAGTGATCTCTTAATTTATCATAGCCATCACTGTCCTGACTTCTCCACCCCAGAGTATGTGCTATGTGTTTGTGTGTACATAGGTATCTATAACTAATACTGTCTCAGCAGTGATATTATGAAATGTTTAATCTTACTGAACTCTAAATATGTCTAAAGAACTGTAGCGTCCTTCTAAAAAAAGTATATTTAAATCATTTTCATAAAAGTGAATAGTATGATAACCTCATGTACCTATCATCTTCATTATACAACTTTTTGCTAATTTTAAAATTAGCAATTTGATTCATTTCCTGCTTCTCAGCATAATAGAAAAATAGTCTGCCCTGGAAGTGGGAGTTTGCTATGTTTAGATTATCACTGAAATAAGGCTAATGTGAAGTTCTAATAAATGTGTAGTTTAGAGACCAACAGGGTAACTTTTTTTTTTTTAATTAGCAAACTTACAGAAAAGTTGTAAGTATAGTACAGAGAAGTTTTTTCTCAACTATTTGATACTAAGTTGCCAACGTGATTCTCTTCGACCAGGGACTTTAGTGTATTTTCTACACACAAGGATATTCTTCTACATAACCTCAATACAACTTTTAAAACAGAAAACGAACACTGGAATTATTCCCGTGATCTAATCCTCATACCCCATTCAGGTTTCACCAGTTATCCTCAAAATGCTCTTTCTAGCGAAAGAACCGGTTTAGGATTATGTATCACATTTAGTTCCTATGTTTTGTTAGTCTCCTTTGATCTGGAAAAATTTCTCAATCTTTTTCACTTTCTTGCCCTTGACTTTTTTTTTTTTTTTTTTTTTTTTGTTTTGAGACAGTCTTGCTCTGTCACCCAGACTGGAGTACAGTGGCGGGATTTCGGCTCACTGCAGCCTCTCCCTCCTGGGTTCAAGCAATTCTCCTGCCTCAGCCTGAGTAGCTGGGATTATAGGTATGTGCCACCATGCCCAGCGAATTTTTGTATTTTTAGTAGAGGCAGGGTTTCACCATGTTGGCCAGGATGGTCGCTATCTCCTGACCCTGTGATCCGCCTGCCTTGGCCTCCCAAAGTGCTGGGTTATTATAGGCGTGAGCCACTGCGTCCAGCTATCCTGGACATTTATGAAGATTACAGCCAGTTGTTTTGTAAAATGTCCCTCAATTTGGGATTGTCTGATATTTCCTCATTACTAGATTAAGCTCATGTGAATTTGTCAGGAATATCACAGAAATGATACTGTGGCCATCTCATTGCCTTCTGTCAGGAAGCACATGATTTGTCACATTACTGATGATGTTCATTTTGATCTCTTAATGAAGATGGACTCCTCCAGGCTCCCCAATTGTAGACTTATTCCTTTCCCTGTCGTATTTAATGCATATTTTGTGAAGAGGTACTTAAGACTCTGAAAATACCTTTTCCTTACCAGACTTTCAACTTAATTTATGTTAATATGGATTCCTGGTTTCATTTTATTTAACAGTTATAATTCATTGCTAACATTATTTGTTTTGTTGCTGAGATTTTTCCAAGCTTTGGCCAATAGGACCTTTTTCAAGCTGATTTTTGTGTCCGTTTGACATTTCCTCATCATTCTTTTGAGTGCTTTCTTACCTTCTCGCACAAGATAGTCCAAGCTTTTCTTGCATTGAACCAAGTACCTTTTAAGAAAAGCTTTAAAATCTGAAGTGTGATTTTGGCTTTATATGGTGAAAAATATATATGGCTTCTGTGGAAACATTTCATTCAGCCATATTTTATGACATTTACAATTATAATGACCATTTATTAAGCATTTCTGAACCAGGAAGTAGAGAGAGCTATAATGCATGAGGATAATTAAATATTCTAGTTATCAGATGTGAGCCAGTTAAATTAATGTAGTATCCATAATAGCATATGTCTTTTAAGAAAAAGATCTACACTTGAGTTTTCCTAAAAGTCAGGGGATTATGTAAGTTATCCTGCTGTTTTAGAAGCTAGATTTTCTGTTCCTGGAGTATATTCACCATCTAGTAATTAAGAAGTAAAATATCCTGTGTCTCCATGGTAGAGGCATATATATCAATAGAAAATGGATGTGCAATCCTTCTCAAAAGATTGGTTATGTAAATTAGCAACCCAAGGAAAATAAGCATTCAGTCCTTGATTATAACTCTGGGATAAGACATGGAGTTGTATCTTAGCTCTCTTGTTAACTTCTTAGCTTCTTTAAAACTTACATATTGTTACCTGTAAAATGAGAATGACAACTATTTACATGAATCTTACTAAGATTATATTAACTAGCACAGGACTGACTTAGTGTAGGAAGTGCTCAGTACACCTAAGTGTCTTTCCATAATGTGGATGGCAGTGAGAAGTTAGTCTAAGATAGTGTGCCTGTAACTTGAATTTCTCGTCTTGTAAACATCATCCTTTATTTCAAAATTCATGTGCTTTAAAAAGATAAAGTGTATCTCACATATTAGTTTTGAGGAATAGATGGAATAATGCATGAAGAGTACTTTATAAATAGCAATGATAATGCTGTTTGCTTTTAATTTGTATTAAGGAAAAATATTTTTATATATTGAGGGAAGCATTGTAGGAGAGACAGACTTTGAGGTTTGATTTAAATTAATCAAGAAAGGCAGGCGAAAGACATGAACAGACACTTGTTAAAAGAAGGCAACAGACATGAAGAAATGTTGTTCCATGTCACGAATCATCATAGAAATGCAAGGCAAAACCGCAATGAAATACCATCTCACACCAGCCAGAATGGCTATTCCAAAAAGTCAGAAAACCACAGATGCTGGCAAGGCTGTGGAGAAAAGGGAACTCTTATATACTGTTGCTGGGAATGTAAATTAGTTCAGCCACTGTGGAAAATAGTTTGGAGATTTCTCAAAGAACTTAAAACAGAACTGCTATTCAACCCAGCAATCCTATTACTGAGTATATATCCCCAAAACCCAAATCTATCAAAAAGAAACGTGCACTTATATGTTCATTGCAGCACTATTCAGAACAGCAAAGACATAGAATCAACCTTAGTGCCCATTGATGGTGGATTGGATAAAGAAAATACCCGTATACCATAGAATATTATGCAGCCATAAAAAGTAATGAAATCATGTCCTTTGCAGCAACATGGATGCAGCTGGAGGCCATTATCCTAAGCAAATTAATGCAGGAACAGAAAACCAAAAACCACATGTTATTACTTGACAGTGGGAGCTAAACATTAGATACTTGTGGACATAAAGATGGCAGCAATAGAAACTAAGGACCACTAGACAGGAGAGAGAGAGAAGGGGACAGGGATTGAAAAATTAACTTTTGAGTGACAGGATCATTCATACCCCAAACCTCAGCATCATGCAATATATCCAGGTAGCAAACCTTCACATGTACCCCCTCAAGCTAAAATGAAAGTTGGGAAAAAAAAAAAAAAAGGAACACTGAAAGTGCTGATTTAAATCTTGCACATTGAGTATAGATTCCATAACTACTTTGTGTAATCATTTGACCTTTTGTTATGTTTCATGTTTCATAAGTAAATGTGGCAATTGATTATAGTGTAAATTATATGTTTGAGCTTAGGAAGTATCACATAATCAATTTTGAGCCCATTGCTTCTTTCAAATCTATAAACATTAGGAAGGAAAATGGTTTATTTTCTTCTTCCAGATAGCAATAAGAATAAATAGTAATGCTGTACCAACTGTAGACCGTAGTGTTAATGTTAGTATGCGTATCAAACTTCAGCTTTGTTTGCCTGTTTCCTATTGATAAATGGAAATATTGATGGTATTAATAGTATAATTTTGAATATACTATATTTTAGGTTAGAGGCCTAAGCTCTTAGTCTTAGTTTACTCTTAAAAATTGTCATTAGCTAATAAAATATTTAGAGGGAACATACCATTGCTTATATAATAAATCAGATTTCTGATTATTTATAATTTCTGCCTTGGTTTCTTTTCATAGTATCAAAGATACATGAACCAATGACGTGGTAGTTATAGAAATACCACTTTCAACTAGAATAATTTTTCTGTGGCTAATTCAGCTTGCTCATTCATAGACAAAGTTAGAATTTGGAGATTCTCTTGGAGATTCCTCATTTTACAGGTGGAATCTGAGGAACAGGGAGGTTGTTACTGCATGGTGTGAAATATGGTACATGGTTCAGGAGTCTTAGTATCTATTTTTATTTTGTAATCTGTGTTGTTTATACTGCCTCTGAAACTGATCAACTTTGGCTTTTAATGTTGGGATCAGTATGGCTTGTAGGAAGAGCATTAAATTGAAACAGTCTAGAAACTTGGATTCTGCTCAAGTTTATTTCCGTTAATTTTTTTTCTTAGTAAACTTTGCTTTGATTTTTTATAGGTCTGGTTAAACTAATTTCGTCTTTATCTTTTTAGATTGATTATTCCAGACCTTCAGCAAAACACAGGAAAATAGCCACCTCATTTCGTGATACTTCTCTGAAAGACATTTTAGTGCTGGCATGCTCTCTTTTAAAAGAGGTAAGTCATTCAACTTCCTAGTTAAAATATTTGGGAAATTTTTAAAGTTTCCAAAGAATTTCAGTTGGATTTCCCCCCCAATTTTGCCTTTTAAGGAATTATTGTGGACAGACTTAAGTAGAGTAAATTTGCATAAATCTGTAAGCAGTTCCAAAAAATTCACTTTTACTCACTAGACATGTGGTAAGGTGAAATTCAAAGGGAATCTAGTAACTCATCTTTAGATAGTAGTTTCATTGACTTCCCAGCATAGATTCTTTAATTAAAGAAGGTAATTGAGTATTAGTTTCTTTATCTTCCTGCTTATATTTTGATAGGATGCAGATGAAAAATGAAATGATAATACTTTCCTGATTTATCAGCTATCAAAATTTATTCATAGTTTAGCCAAGATCGTTGACTTTAACAGTTTCTTTGGGAAGTAATACTTCCCCATTAGCTACTTAGTGCCCTATTGAACATTAGTGATAGCACGATTCATAATGATATTGTATTCTCTTATATAATAAGGGACTCCATCATGCTGTACATACTTGATAATTGGTGTAATATAGCATTTCCCAAAAGTATGCCCCAGTAAGCACTACTTTCCAGTTATTTCAATTCTTTGGTATAGTAACATGACAAGTGCCACACTAGGTCGGACCCAGAGACATTCTATTATCTTAAAATTTTTCTTTTAGCATGGAAAAATTTAACATACACAAAAGTAGATAGAATAGTCTAACCAGTTAACCTATCAGCCAGTTAAACAGTAGCAACTCATGGCTATACTTGCTTCCTCTCTATTCCTACTTACCCACTTCTTTTTATATTATTCTTCAAGCAGAATCCCAAATTTCATATAATTTCCTCCATAAATATTTCAAAATATATCTCTAAAAGGTATAATTGTTTTCGGTTTGTGTGAGAATGGCATTATTTTGGAAATAGGATTGTTCTCCAGAAGCTTTGTGAGTGTTCTCCAACATTCAAACAGCTTTGATTGCCTTTATTAGCTGAATGTGGTTCTTTTATGCATGAAGTTAACGCAGTTTTTATTGAAGAAAGTAACATTACTTTCCCATATATGGAGAGTATAACTTTGTAAACTCTTACTAGTTTTCATTTGACATTGAAAAATTATTTTAATTCATGAAGTGTAAATTTATTGATGTATTTCACAGTGTCATATTTGATTTTGTACTTTTTTCAGGTGTTGGCCAAACCTTTAAATCTTCAGGATCAATGTCAGCAAAATCTGGTAATGCAGGTCTTGAAACTGGTCCTTAACTGCCTTAACTTTGACTTCATTGGCAGTTCAGCAGATGAATCTGCAGATGACCTTTGCACAATGCAGATTCCAACAACTTGGAGAACAAGTAAGAAAAAAGTTTGGTGTGAAGGACCATCAACATAAAAGGCACACTATTAGGCAATATAGTTTCCCTATATATAGTTACCTTTTGCTAGGAAATAGAGTTGAAATGGATTTGTAACCCAAAGGAGCTGCTGATGGCTGATATTGAAATTTTTTCTCCAATTCATGTTATAGTAACTTCCATATTTTGATTTTGGAAAAAAGAAAAAACAAGGACAGCACTAGAGCTAAATGGAGAGCAGGTTTGGGAAGAAAATCAAGCACTCTGAAACTTTCAGATAAACAGAGTGGGACAGGATCCCACTTGGAGGTCAAATAAGAAAAAAATTTAGTGTGAAGGGTCGTCATGAGAAAAAAAAAGTTTAGCATGAAGAATTAGCAAGAGATGTCAACATATTTTTCAGTGTTATAAAGAGAACAAATTAGAGTAAGTGACCTAGAAGAGCAGAGTTGCAACTTGTTTATAGAAAGGGATACCAAGGAAAAGGAAGCTAATTTGTTCTCTCATGTCCCGGAAAAAATGGTGGCACCTAAGGTACCTCTGAAGTCAGAAGTGGGAATTGGGGCTGATGGGGCTTGATAATAAGTCTGTACTCTGAACAGTTAAACTCTCCAGGATCTTCTCTACCACCTGTGCAGCTAGGTGACTGCCTTTTCCTCCCTTTTCTCTACCTGTGCTACTTCTTTACTTTCCAAGACCAGAGCTTTTTTCCTCAAGAAATAAAATTGGAGAGGCCTCATATTCATGGATACCAGATATAATAGAGGAACAGCATTAATTTTGTGAAAACTTCTAACATGGAGATCAGAGACGTCAACAGCAAAAGGGGACTTTGTGTTCTGTATCTTGACTGCGGTGACAGAAACATGAACCAACACATGTAATAAAAAACTTCACAGACTAAACACATACACCTCCACACACAAGTACATGTGAAACTGGAAAATCTGAATACGATTGTGGGTCATATCAATATGAGTTTCCTAGTTGAGATATTATACTGTAGCTTTGCAAGAAATTACCATTGTAGTATAATGGGTAGAGAGTTCATGGGGTCTTTCTGTATTTTTTTTTTTTTTTTTTTGGCAACTGCATATGAATCTACAATTATCTCAAAAAGTTTAATTGTAAAATGGAGGGTAGTTAATAGCAACAGAGACAAGGTGAAGAGTGGAAATAAACTTCAGAAAGATATATAATGTGCTCAGAGAGATAATGCATCCCTGAAACAAGAACAGGATATTGTTCTAAAAAGGAAAGTTCAGAGGATGTTCCAGATTTACAGGACAGTTGCCAAAATAAAACATCCAGTAGAAAAGTTGGAAGACAAAGTTAACACAATCTCTTAGAATATAGAACAAAAAAGCAAAGAGATGTTTGATAGGAGGAAAAAAAATAAGAAAACTGGAAGATGAAATTAAGGAGGTGTGATGGTTACAAGTTCTAGAAGGAGAGGATGGAGAAAGAAGGAAATTTGCAAACAGATAGTACTCCAGAGTGCTCTCAGCACTAAAGGGTATGCATTTTTGGATTGAAAGATCCCACTAAGTTCCCAGTATAATGAATGAAAAAAGACGTACAGTAAGCTTTATAATCATGACATTTTAGAATAGGAAGGATAAAGAAAAAAAATTCTAAAACCTACCAGAAAGAGTAAAACTAAACCTTCTCCTACAAAGGATTGGAGCCAAGAAGGTATTAGACTTCTTAATAGCCGCACTGAAAGCTAGAAGACAATAGAGCAGTATCTTCAGACTTCTGAGGGAAAACTGTTTTCAAACGAGACCAAATTTATCAAGTCTAAGATAGAATTAAGACATTTTCAGATATGTGAGCCTTTCCAAAATTTATCCCCTATGTACTTGCTCTCAGGAAGCTAATTGATGTACAAGCCAAGAAAGTAGAAGATAATAGAATTTGGGAAATGGGTACTTCGACACAAGGTGACAGTGGACAGACAAAAAAAGGCTACAGTTGTATAACAAAGTTAAGGAGGAACCAGTTCAATTTGAAGGCTCTGAGAGGTAGGGATGGGTGAATCCAAATGATGGGTTATTTGATGCTATTGATGGATTGGAACATGTCTTGGAGAACATTGTGCCAATCTGTGAGATATTTGGAAAGAATTAGTGACAGATACATAACTAAGCACAGAAAAGATGCTATGACTAAGTCCAGGGAGTATTAGAAATGTGATGTAATTATACCTCAGTTCTTAATATTATTTACATAATCATAATAAATGTAAACACATAGAATTGATTTAATCACAAATTGTGATAATAGTGGATGTTTTTGAGAGGATTGATTGTGGAGAGAGTGGTAGGCATGGTAGGGATGTGGCATTGGTGATTAGACAGCTAAAGCCTTACACACTGCAATAGGAATGCAGTTGATGTCTAAAGGAATGCAATCAAATGAAGGAATAGTAGTATAGGCTATTATTTGGAAGTATGAATGTAATTATAGCTAAAAGAGTAGGGCCGGATGCAGTGGTTCATGCCTGTAATCCCAGCACTTTGGGGGGTCGAGGTGGGTAAATCACGAGGTCAAGAGATCGAGACCACCCTGGCCAACATGGTGAAACCCTGTCTCTACTAAAAAATACAAAAATTAGCTGGGTGTAGTGGCGTGCACCTGTAGTCCCAGCTACTTGGGAAGCTGAGGCAGGAGAACAACTTGAACCCAGGAGGCAGAGGTTGCAGTGAGCCAGGATCTTGCCACTGCACTCCAGCCTGGCGACAGAATGCGAATCTGTCTCAAACAAACAAACAAGTTGAAAAGCAGTTGGAATGGGATAGGGTACAGTTTTTTTTAAATAAGCTTTTTAGTACTGTTTGCTTTTTGATACTGTTTGAATTCTCAGTGTTTATATTACTTTAATACAAACGAAAATAGTAAGGAGATTCTCCCAGTTCAAACTGTGTGCTCCATAGAGATGAGGAATAGCCTAGCTAATTAATTTCTCTCTGTATTATTTCATCTTTCAAAGGGCAGTAGGCTAGGAATTAAAAATAGGCCTAACTGGAAGGAGTGGCCACTTGCAGAGGTCTTAGATTTCTGTTCGTATGATATTGTCTTACTTTTTTAAGATCACTGAATTGAAAGTAATGGTGTTAGAAAATAACTTTTTTTCCCAGTTTTTCTGAAACCAGAAACATTGGATCTTTTCTTCAATTTGTATCATTCACTTCCACCGCTACTGTCTCAGTTAGTAAGTAAAAGCCATTCATTACTTCATTCAAAAGTACCTGTGAATTTTATCTAATTTAAGTAAGGGGTGGTATATATTTACTTCAAAAATTCTGTTTATATATTCGATTGTGTTTACTTTTCACGACAATTTCATATGTTTTCTGAGATGTATACTGCTTAAACTATTTTTCAAATTTTGTTTATTTTGTCAACATTACATTTTATTTCATGGGTAAGCCTAGAACTAGTAATTGTTGATTTAGCTCTTGCCCAGAGCCAGGACAACGTACTAGTCTCTAAATATATATTTTTTCCTATTCAGTTCCCACAGGGCCTAAGTCTACCACCACATGAGGACTTTCCCTTCTACTACCCTTCTCTAACTCTTGCTCAACCTTGCCTGGCTCCGTGTCTTAGGTTTGACAGGCTGCCCCCTCCAGATCTCTAAATAAGAGACAAAGGGGATCTACTCACTTGAATTTTGTGCATCAAGCCAGTTATTTATTTATTTTTTGAATCAGTATAAATTCTATTGCGTGCTCAAAAAGTTCTTGATACTGTACGATTATATAGAACTTTGAAACTCTGAGCTCCATATAGCAGAGTCTAAAACCCTCAGGTATTTATGAAGTAATTTAATATTTAGCATATAGAGATGCAGTTTTTCTACTAAAGGCACATAATAAACTCACCATGAATTTATTATGATTCTGGAAGAAAATATTTAGTATCATAGGTTATTTTAAAATTCTAAGTTTCATGTTTAAACTTATAGAAGTAAAGGTGGGGAGTTCTAATATTGCCATTTTTCTGAAAAAAGATATTCCCGATTTAAAGTATATATCAGTGGTTTGTTTGTTTAGATATCTTACTGCCTAAAAGGGAGGAACGCATTCACAAAAATATCATTTTTTAAAAAAACATGTCTCTTGAATCTAGAGTTTAAGGTAGTGCTTTTTATATTCGGTTTCTCAGGGTACCTCATGTTTCTGGTTGGGGCCACAGCCTCTGTCTTTCAGTCACAATAGTTTTGCTTTTAGTTGTTTAAAAACCATGGTTTCATGTAATTATATTTTAGAATAAGACAAAAAAGGTACCAGTGCTTAAATAATAAAGTAGAAGAAAACTACTTTGAGAGATAGTAACAAACGTTGTTGGACATGTCCTACTCACTGTATGATACTTATCTCACTTAATCCTCAAAGTGGCCCTGAAAGGTAAATAATAAAATCCTCACTATATAGATGCAGAAAAACAGAAAACAGACCCAGATTGACTACATGACTTCCTCCAGGGCAACAAAGAAAATATTGGCATTGAGATTCAAACACAGGTCTTTTTAGCCCCCAAACCCCAGGTGTTTTTAATACGCTAGTGGTTCCCATACTTGTACTTCTGAGTTTTCTAAGGAGTTTTTATTTTTAATTTGGATTTTAGGTTCTAATGGTGGGGGCTGTGACAAACTGGAGCACATGTAAAGGGTATTATTTGATTTTTGTCTCGTTTCTCACCATGAAGTACCTGTCTGTTCCAGCACCATTTTCAGACTATTTTTTAAGATGCTAATGATGGTGTAAAATATTCCTTGACCAAGTAAATTTGGAATATGCTGGATTAAATTACAGATTCCCCCCACCCCCTCCCGCGGGATGCCACAGTACATAATGTACGCTATTTTCCAAACATATTGTACCACAAAACCGTATTTTTCTTTTTGATAGAAAACTTCATTCATTAGAAAATGGAACTGGGCATCATAAACAGTTGAGAACCTGTTATATGTATGGCATGTCCAGGCCCTGAACTGGCAGATATTGTAAATGAAAAAACATTAGAGGTGAATACATGCAAATAGGAATTTTAATGATGGGGTAGAAGGAAGAATTGTGGGTGGTGAGAGTGGTTGATGATATTTAGTTTTCATTATTTTTATGTCCTATAATGCTTTTTATATTGCATTATAAGGCATTAATGCATTCAAATTAAATTCATTTTATATGTAAAGACTAGTATTCCTTATGTGTGGCCACAGTTATTTTGAAAATTGAAATGAAATTTTCTTGGTATTTTTTAGGCACTTTCATGTTTAGTTCAGTTTGCTTCGACAAGAAGGTCCCTATTTAACAGTCCTGAACGTGCCAAATACCTTGGTAATTTAATTAAGGGAGTAAAAAGGATACTTGAAAACCCTCAGGTATTTATGAAGTAATTTAATATTTAGCATATAGAGATACAGTTTTTCTGCTAAAGGCACATAATAAACTCATGAATTTATTATGATTCTGAAAGAAAATATTTAGTATCATATTTATCTTCCTTAGATCTCTCTCTCTCTCTTTTCCTTTTTTGAGGTGGAGTCTCACTCTGTTGCCCAGGCTGGAGTTCAGTGATGCAGTCTTAGCTCACTGTAACCTCTGCCTCCCTGGTTCAAGTGATTCTCCTGCCTCAGCCTCTTGAGTAGCTGGGATTAAGGTGTGCGCCACCACCCCTGCTAATTTTTGTGTTTTTAGTGGAGACCAGGTGTCGCCATTTTGGCCTGGCTGGTCTTGAACTCCTGACCTTAAGTGATCCACCTGCCTCAACCTCCTAAAGTGCTGGGATTATAGACCTGAGCCACTGTGTGCCCGGCCCTTAGATCTCAGTTGTAGTAGAAATGGGTAGTTTTAAAAAATAGTTGTTTCCATGGCTGACTTCTGTGTTTCTCTTACTTTTTTCTTTAAGCAAATATGATTAGAAATTATCTTATGCTTCTGTCTTTTACTATTGTATTACATTCTTTGCTTGCACTTCTTCAACTACGAAAGTGATTAATTTGGTTTGTCCACCTTCTGAACTAGAAGACTTAGTATAAATCTGAATGTTAATATTGGAGCAAGTGGCCTTAAATTATGAAATAATGTTTTCTTGCCCTCTTGTGGACAAGTAAGAGTTTGTAGATTTTAAAATCTTTTCTGCATTAACTTGAGAGCTTCAATGCCAATATTCATTTCAGAGAGTTGCAAAGCTGCTATTAATGAATGATTTTGGGTGCTTAGATAAAATATTTTGTTTTACTTTTGTTTTTGATTTAAAATAGTTGTAAAATACAGACCTTTAAAGATTAAATAATTTAAGGAGGCTTATATAATTTTCTTGGTTATTAATAAATTTTGGGAGGTGACATATAATATCTTTGTTCAGTAAGAATGTTCTACAAAAAGCAATTGTTTTTGCAAGTTGTTCTCAGAAGTATTTTATGGGTTATGCATTTATTTTATCTTTTCAATGTTAGTATAGCTGTGAAATTTCCTGTTATGCTGATAAAGAGGATTTTACCAATGTACTTTAAAATTTTTAGTTGTTTAACTCAATATCATCAACCAGTAGGTGGAAGATAATATGCTAATGCCTGATAATTTCTTTTAAATGATTTTCCAACATCCTCATGTTGATGTTTCACGGCTGTAAAAGTTGGTATGAGCATTAGATTATTTTAGAATTACAAAATGTTTTAAAGATATGATTACAAAATTTCTTTTTGGTAATTTGTCCTTAATAGATAACATCTTCTATATATTTCATGGAGGTCCTATGAATGAAATTGCCTAGAGACTTTCAGTTTTACAAAGATACTTTTTAAATTGTTTCATGCCAGCTATAGTGTATACTGAAACCGTTTTCAAGGAGCTTGCAGACGACTGGGCAGACCTTTTTTGTTCTTTCCTTTTAATCTATCCTCCTCCAGAATTTACCTGTGTAAATTTTTTTTTTTTTTTTTTTTTTTTTTTGCTAAACTTTTGTTATTTGTTCAGCCTTATTCTTTACGTTGCAGTAATTTGTTTGAATGACTGTCTAGAGACATGGAGTTGCTCGAGGGTACAGTGCCTGTAGATAATAAATATTTGTTTAATTAAGAAAAGTTCTGTTATTTGTGTGTTCATACACACCGTTTAAGTTTGGTGAGTATTGTTGTTTCCTAGCGTTTCAAGTACTTATTCTTACTTTTAATCCTAAGTATTTTTCGGTCCTTTGTTGACTTGTGTTTAAGCCAGAGTGTATACACTCACACACACTCCCTCTTTCACTCTCTCTCTCTCTCTCTCTCTCTCTATCTCTCTCCCTTTCTCGTACTATAATAGCTTCTCAAACATTATAATTTAGTCATTGTGTTGCAGATCTTCTTTCTAGGCCTCTACTTTGGATTCCTTATTGTTAATAATTGATGATATAACTAAACGTAGCAGGAATCCCTTGATTTTTTTTTACATTGTTGACTACCCAATTGACACCAAGTATTTTAAGTAAGTACTCATGAAAATTGGGAGACTTAAGATGCTTTGGGGTTTTACTGATTTTACTATCAGTAGGTTGGTTTGTTTTTAAGCCTTTCTTTTTGTCTCATAATTTAGGGTTTGTCTGATCCAGGTAATTACCATGAATTTTGTCGATTTTTGGCTCGTTTAAAGACAAATTATCAGCTGGGAGAATTAGTTACGGTGAAGGAATATCCTGAAGTTATTAGATTGATTGCTAATTTTACCATTGCTAGCCTACAGGTAGGTAAAAATAAGTAATTATGTTAAGCTGTAGCCAGTTTTTAAACAACTTCTTGGTCAGTGTTGGTGGGGGTATTTTAAAAATATCTATTAATTTGATTACTTTGCTGGAAGTGTTCATTGTAATTTTAGGTAAAGTTCATTACAATGTATATAACAAAAATTGAGATGCTACTTAATAATTGAAGAATGGCTTGAGAAACTATAATGAAATATGTGAAGAAATAAAATTTTTGTAGATTATATTATAGAAAGGTTCTTTTTATAAGTTTAAGGGAGAGGCTATAAAACCATATTTTTCATATGATGTCAACTCTGAAAAATATTCATGGAATGATTAGAGTAACATTTTAATGAATAATAGAGATGTTATAGAATAATAGAGATGTTGATTTCTTTATTCTTTTTTGCATTTATAAATTTGCTATATTGTGTTCATTAATTATATGATAAGAATAAAAGTTAATTTAAAAATGTATGTTTAGTAATTTTGTTCTGTAATTCTTACTGTAGGAAGACGTAATATTTTAAATAACTTCTGCTTTATTTCTTTGTAGCATTGGGAATTTGCTCCTAACAGTGTTCATTATTTATTAACTCTGTGGCAAAGGATGGTAGCGTCAGTTCCTTTTGTGAAATCAACTGAACCCCACCTGTTAGACACTTATGCACCAGAAATTACGAAGGCCTTTATCACTTCTCGGTTGGAATCGGTTGCCATAGTTGTGAGGTATTGAAAAGCTAAATGTTTTTGTTGTATTTCCTTTTGCATCTTGGAATTTCTTTAAGATTAAGGTATAAATTTAAAATTCGCCCTTTTTAGTGTACAGTTATATGATTTCTGACAAGTACATACAGTTGTATAACTGCCATCACAAGCGAGATAGAGAATAGTTCCATCAGTCCAGAAAGTTCTTTGGGCTTCCTTTTTAGTCAACCCCCTCCTCACCCCCATCTCAGGCAGTTACTGATCTATTATGTGTCCCTGTAACTTTTTTGACTTTTCCGGAATGTTGTATAAATGAAATCATATAGTAAGCAGCTTTTTAGTCTGATTTTTTTTTCCACCTAGCATAATGCATTTGAGATTCCTCTGTGTTGTGTTAGTACTTTTTTTAAATTGCTGACTATTCCATTTTTATGGATATATCAGTTTGTTTACCCATTCACCTGTTGCTGGACATTTGAGTTGTTTGGCAATTGTAAATAAAACTGATGTAAATACTCCTGCACAGATTTTGTATGAACATAAGTTTTTGTTTCTCCTGGGTAAATACCTAGGTGTGGGATTCCTGGCATGTATGGTAATTATATATTTTACTTCATAAGAAGCTGTCAGACTATTTTCCAAAGCGGCTGTACCATTTTGCATTCCCACTCGCAATGTATGAAAAAGTCAATTGCTCTGTGTTCTCACTAGCACTTGATATTGTTGGTTTTAAAAAATTTTACTCATTCTAATAGGTGTGTAGTGGTACCTCTTTGTGGTTTTTCCTTAATGACTAATAATGTTGAGCATATTTTCATGCACTTATTACCATTTGTATGTACTCAATGGTAATATGCTAGTCAAATCCGTTTCTCATTTTTTAATTGGGATGTATATTTTCTTATATTGAGATTTGAGCAGTCTGTATATTTTCTTCACAAGTCTTTCTATTATGTGTTTTCAAAATATTTTCTCTGTTATTTGCCTTTTCATTTTCTTAACAGTCTTTAGAAGAGCAGACATTCTAAATTTTGACAAAGTCCAATTCTTTATTTTTTCTTTTACGTATTATGTTTTTGTTGTTATACCTAAGGAAACTAATCCAAAGTCACAGGTTTTTCTTTTATTTTCTCTTCTAGAAGTTTTATTGTCTTAGAATTTACATTTTAGCCCGTGATCTTGTTCAGGCTAATTTTTGTATATTACCTGGGATAAGGCTAGAGGTTTTTGTTTTGTTTTGTTTTGTTGGCATATAGATGACCAGTTATTTCAACATCATTTGTATAACAGACTATCCTTTCTCCATTGAATTGTTTTTATGCTTTTGTCAAAACTTAATTTACCACATACATGTAGTTCTATTTCTGGACTCTGTCCTCATTAATCTATGTGTCTCTTCTTTCACCAGTACCCTGTCTTGATTACTATAGGTTTATAATAAGCTTTGAAACCTCTAACTTGCTTTTCTCTCTAAAAATTGTTTTGGCAATTCTGCTTTCTTTGCTTTTTCATATAAATGTTTGAATCAGTTTCTCAGTTTCTACAAAGAAGTTCTGCTGGGATTTTGACTGGGGTTGCATTGAAACTATAGATTAACTTGGAAGAATTGACATGTGAACAACATTGGGTCTCTTAGTCTGTGAGCATGTCTATCTTTTCATTTATATAGCTCTTCTCTGATTTCTTTCATCAAGTGTTTTATGGTTGTTAGCCTTCAGATCTTACATACATTTAGGTAGATTTAATTGATACTTTATGTTTCCTAATGCCTTTGTATGATACTGTTTTTGAAATTTCAATTTCTAATTGTTCACTGCCAGTATATATTAATACAGGTCATTTTGTAGATTGACCTTGTATGCTGTGACCTTAGTAAACTTACCTATTAATTTGAGTAGCTTTTTTGTGTTTTTAAAAATGTTTTGTATTTACATAGTCATGCCATCTTCAGATATAGACAGTTTTATTTTTTACCTTCTAATACATTTCTATTTTTATTTTATTTTTTTAGAGACAGGGTATCACTCTGTCACCCTAGCTGGAGTGCAGTGGCGTGATCTTGGCCCACTGCAACCTCCACCTCCCAAGTTCAAGCAGTTCTCATGCCTCAGCCTCCTCAGTAGCTGGGATTACAGGCGTGTGCCACCATGCCCAGCTAATTTTTGCATTTTTAGAGACAGGATTTTGCTATGTTGGTCTGTGTGGTCTCAAACACCTGGCCCCAAGTGATCCTTCTGCTTCAGTTTTTTAAATTCCTTTATGATAGAATTTTTATTTAACATAAAGTTTATTTGTGATGAATAAAAGTACTTCACATTCTAATGTTGTCTGCAAACTTACTCTGTGTTTGCAGAGATCACTTAGATGACCCACTGGATGACACTGCTACTGTGTTTCAGCAATTGGAGCAATTGTGCACTGTCAGCAGATGTGAATATGAAAAGACATGTGCTCTTCTTGTGCAGTTATTCGACCAAAATGCACAGAATTACCAAAAACTTCTGCATTCAGCTTCTGATATAACTGTGGACATCACAATTCAGGAAGGTCAGTGAGCTTTATATGACTACTAAGTATTATGTTGAATATTAAATAACATAATTAATCACATTAATAGTTTTACTGCAAATTATTTTGATGTATTTTCCCCAATTCCTGGTTCCCTAATAAACATTCATTTTATTAACCTCCTGGGTATATAGGTAAATTGATCGTTGATTTTTCTTTTCAATTCTCTTTTATATAAGATTCATAGGATATACTTCTCTCTGGACTCAGTATCAAGAAAAATTGATAATGGCCCTTGAGCAGATAGTTTATGAACATAAGCTATCTTTTAACTCTTTGTGTTTTCTGCTTTGGTATACCGGATTGCAAACTCAGAACCCAATTTCAGCAATAAAAAATAATATTAGATCTCATTATGATTTTGCTTTTATGTATTAGCCTTCATTATGGCTTTACGATTATTTTTATTCCTCAGTTTCTTCATTATTTTGTTTTTAATCCTTTATCAAAGGAGGAGGTATTTATTTCTGTATATCCTTTTAGGTCCTTTCAGGAACAGAGGGAGTAAAATTAATACATTTTTCAGATGTCCTGATAAGATGCGTTATGGGAATGGAAATTTGTAGTAGAAAGCACTTTATAATTATAGTTCTGAAGTTGTTTTTCATATTTGTTTATCTCGTATTGGAAAGTGAATTTAGTAAGGGATCATAATTAAATTTACTTCCAGTGATTTCCCATCTTAACTTTTAAAAAATTATTTAAAGCATTATCCTTTACATTTGAATAATGTTTTTCTAAAATGCCTTTTCTTTATTATCTGTCCATCTTGCTTTAAGTCAGACAATACTGCCGAGGGGCTAGATAGCGTGAGATAGTCTCTACTTCAGTGTTCTTTTTCTTTTACAATATTAGTATCTTATTTACAAATTAAATGGGAGAGAACTAACACTTTTGCAGCATTTAGTCTCTTCGTTATTGGTTTATTCTTCTAGTAGAGTTTTGAAAATTATTAAATATCAAATTCATATAAAAGGATATTTTAATATATTGAGACATAGAGAATAGCAGTGACTACAAACATTATTACCTAGCTTAGGCAACATATCATTGTCAATACCTTTGCAGCATTTTTTGTTCTTCTTTCCAAATCTGTCCTCTTTCCTATCAACAGAAAATACTTAACAATCTTGAATTTTGTGTTTATTAATTCATGCCTTTTCTTCAGAGTTTTACCACATACGTGTGCATTCTGAAAATGATACATGATTTTGCATATTTCTCAACTTTATACAAATTAACTCATATACTATATTTATTCTTTGACAACTTTGTTCTTATCATTTCTCAGAATTTTATTTATGACAGCCGATATTGATGCATATAGCTGTAGTTACTTCATTTTCAGTGTCATGCACTGTTACGTTGTTTGAATGTACCTCAGTTTATTTATGCATTCTCTTGTTACTCGGCATTTGTTTTCTGGTTTTTGCTAATAAAATCAGTGCTTCTGTAACAATTGTTGCGTTTATCCATTATATATTCAGCTTTAGTGGTACTGTTAAACTGTTTTATGAAGTGATTGTACTACTTGACAGCCTACCAATAGTGTTCAAGTGTTCCCATCAATCTCTATCAGGAATTGGCAAACTTTTTCTTAAAGTGCCAGATAGTAAATGTTTTAGGTCTCCATTGCAACTGCTCAAGTCTGCCTTTGTAGGTAGGAAGCAACCATAGACCATACTACTGTGTTTCAGTAAAGTTTTATTTACAAAATCAGGAGGCTGCCTTATAGGTGGTAGTTTGCTGACCTGGACCTAGATTATTGCCAACAGCTCATATTATTATACCTACATTTTCGATGGTCTAGTTGAGAATAATATACCTCATGAGTATTTTACTTTTGACTCTGCTGATTATGAAGTTTAGTATCTTTTTTTGTGTATTGATTGTTAGTTGGGTCATCATCAGTGAAATGTACAGGATCTCTTTTGTTCATTTCCACTTCACCACTGGATTGCTTTTTTTTTACCGATTTGTAGGTCTTTTATGTATTTTGACATTTAATCATTTAGGTTTTTGAACTGTGAATATAATTCGAAGTTTGTAACCTGTCTGCTGCATAGTGTGATATTCTTAGTTATTTCATATCAAACTTGATTTTGATTAATTCACAAAAAATTTTTTGAAGAGGTAATGTATTTCATTTTGCAAATATTTTTAAAAAATTAAAATGTGTTCTTTTCCAGTGCTATTTCTGTCCTCCCTTTCTTTACTCTAGCAAGTAGTTATTCTTATAGTTTTGCATGTCTTTCCAAAGTTTCTATATGCATAAACAGTTATGAATATATCAATTCTCACCTCCCTTATTTACATAGAATACAGCATACCATACTCACTCCTCTACTTCTTGCTTTTTTTGTTTTATAGCTATTTTTCTAATATATAGAGAACTCATTTTTTTATATATACATACATAATATTTTACTTTTTGAATATGTCATAATTTATTTAACCATTTCATCCACTGTTGACAATGATTTGAGTGATTTACAATCTTTTCCTATTAAAAGTATTTCTGTACAGATAATCCTTGTACGTGTCATTTTATGTTTATGTGAGTTTATAAGGTAAGTTTCTCCTAGTGGAATTGCTGTTGAGTGGAAGGTTAATGTATTTGTAATTTTGCAAATGTTGCCCAGTTGTTTTCCGTAAGGGTTATACCATTTACTTGTTCACTAGAAATGTATGAGATTATTTTCATGTTTTCTTCATAGGACAATATATATATTATACTTTAATTTCTGGGATACATGTGCAGAAAGTGCAGGTTTGTTATACAAGTATACCTGTGCCATGGTGGTTTGCTGCACCCATCAACCCATCATCTACATTAGGTATTTCTTTGAATTCTAGGCAATCCTATGTGTGAAAAATGGTTTCTCGGTGTAATTTAACTTTTGCATTTCTCTTATCAGTGAGGTTGTACATTGTTTAAATTTAGGTAAGAGCTATTTGGTCTTTTTTTTTTTTGTAAATGAGCTATTCATTTCCTTTGCTCATTTTTCTGTTGAGTTGTTGGTCCTTTTTTTTTCTCTCATTGATTTCTAAGAGCTTTTATAGTTAGGAAAGTGAGCCCCTTTTCTGTGATCAGAGTTGCAAATATCTTTTTCCTTTTTTGCTTAGCATATGTTTTAGAGATTCAAATATGTTGTATTTATTTTGTTTTTGTTATTGCATAGTATTCCATAGTATGACTTTACTATAGTTTATCCATTCTCCAGCTCATGGACATTGAATTACACTTAACAGTTTTTGGTTATTGCAAATAATGATGCTCTTAACATTTTTAGACAAATATTTGTATATAGAAGAAATTTTCATTTCTTTTGGATAGATACTTAAGATGAGTGCTGGGTTATATGGTAAATGTATGTTTAATGTTATAAAGTACTACTAAATAGTTTTATGAAGTGGGTATGTCATTTTTCATTCCAATTAACACTGTATAAGAGTTTCACTTATTCTGCATCCTTGCCATCTTTTGCTATCATCTGTTTTCTTTAGGCTCTCTACTGGGTGTCTAGTGTTATCTCATTGTGGTTATAATTTACATTTCTGTAATGATTAATGATGTTAAGCATCTTTTCTATTCTTTTTTGCCACTCATATTTCTTATTTTGTGAAAAGTCTGTTGTCCATTTTTAAATTGGATTGTTGGCTCTTTTGTATGTGCTACGGGATTGTAAGAGATCTTTTCTATTCTTTTTTGCCACTTATATTTCTTATTTTGTGAGAAGTCTGTTGTCCATTTTTAAATTGGATTGTTGGCTCTTTTGTATGTGCTATGGGATTGTAAGAGTTCTATATACAATCTTTTTTTCACATATGTGTTTTACAAATATTTTCTCTCAGTTTATGGTTTGTCGTCTTAACTGTTTTTCAAAGGTGAAACGTTTTTAATTTTGATGGTCTACTGTTTCACTTTCTTCTTGATGGCTTGAAGTTGTTGTGTTTAAGAAATCTTTTCTAACCTAATGCCGTGAAGACTTCTATGATTTCTATAATCAATTGGTGTTCATTTTTATGAATGTTGTGAGATAAGGGTCAAAGCTTACAGTTATTCAGTTGTCGTAACGTCATTTATAGAAAAGACTGTCTTTTGCCCCAATTGAATTACCATGACATCTTGGTCAAAAATCAGTTGAACATAAAATGCTAGGGTCTATTAGTGGACTTTTTGTTCTGTACTACTGATCTATATGTTTATCCTTATGCTAATACTATATTGTCTTGATTACTGTAGCTTTAATAATTCTTGAAATCAGGAAATACAAATTCTTTAACCTTATCTTTTTTTTTCAAAACAGTTTTGGCTTTTCTAGGTCTTTTTCCTTTACTAATTAATTTTAGCGTCACCTCAGTTTCTTCAAAGTAGGTGCTAGAATTTTGGTAGTGTTTACCTCAATGTGCACATCAGTTTGGGCCAGCTTAACAATATTGAGGCTTGCAGTTCATGAACATTTAGTTTTCTTTGCAATGTTTTCTTGCTTTCAGTATATGGTTATTGAAATTGTTCACTGAGTTTATGTCTATGCATTTTTGATGCTATTGTAAATTTCCTGATTATTCTCTACTACTCTATTAAATCAGAATTGAATTTTGTCTTTGTGTCTTATAACTTTGCTAAATTTATTAGTCTTAATAACTATTTTATAGATTCTTAGGATTGTCTATGTGATCATATTGTCTGCAAGTATAGTTTCATGTCGTCTTTCCAGTCTCCATGTCTTTTATTTATTTGTCTTGTCTTATTCTATGGATAGGACTTCCAGTGCAGTGTTGAATAAAAGTGTTAAGAAGGACACATTCTTGCCTTGTTCCCGTTTGTAGATAGAAAGCATTGAACATTTTGCTGTGGAGTATGATGCTATCTGTATGCTGTTCCCATTTGTAAATAGAAAGCATTGAACATTTTGCTGTTGTCTATGATGTTATCTGTATGCTGTTTGAAGACATTCATAAGTTTGAGGACGTTCTCTTCAATACCTTATGGTATTTATAATGAATAGCATATTATTTTTGGGTTTTAAAATAGACTTTTTGGTCGGATGTGGTGGTTTATGCCTGTAATCCCAGCACTTTGGGAGGCTGAGGCAGGCGGATCACAAGGTCAAAAGATTGAGACCACCCTGGCCAACATGCTGAAACCCTGCCTCTACTAAAAATACAAAAATTCACTGGGCGTAGTGGCATATGCCTGTAGTCCCAGCTATTCAGGAGGCTGAGGCAGGTGAATCACTTGGATCCCATAGGCAGAGGTTACAGAGAGCCGAGATCATGCCACTGCACTCCAGCCTGGCGACAGAGCGAGGCTCCATCTCAAAAAAAAAGACTTTTTATGCATCTATTCAAATGACTTATTTCCTTTATTTTATGGATGTTGTGAATTATATTAATTGATTTTTTCAATGTTAAACCAGCTTTGCATTCTCAGGATAAATCCTACTTGGTCATAATATAATGTTTCTTTAGAAATTGTTAAATTCAATTTGCAACACTTTTGTTATTTTATATCAATGTTTGTGAAGGATATTGGTTTGTAGTTTTCTTGTGGTGACTTTGCCTCGTTTGGGTAACATGGTAATACCGGCTTCATAAAATGAGTCAGGTCGTGTTCCCTCTTCCTCCTCTAGCTTCTGAAAGAATTTGTGTAATATTACTTTTATTTCTTCTTTAAGAGTGGTAGAATTCATATCTGAAGCTAGTGGACCAAGAGGGTTTACAATTGTGAATTCATTTTCCTTAATCAGCATAGAGCTATTAAATTTTCTGTTTCCCTTGGGGTCGAATTTAGTCATTTGTGTCTTTCAAAGAATTTGCTCAATGTTTTAATTTATTGGAATAAAATTATTCTTAATATTCCATTGTTATTAGTATCTTCAGAAGTTAAAGTTGAGATTGATAATTTTGTTATTTTCTTTTGCTCTGAGTGACCCAACTAGAATTTTATCAATTTTGTTGATCTTTTCAGAGAACCATTTTTAAAAAGTTTCATTGATCTTCTTTATTCTTCATTCATTTTCTGTTTCATTGTTTTTTTTCAGCTTTATTATTTTCTGCCTTATACTTACTTTGGATGTTATTTAATATTCCTTTTCTAATTCTGGGTGCAAACTCCAGATCTTTGAGTTGTAGATTTTTGGTCTTTTCTAATAGAAACATTTAAAGCCATAAATATTTCTTTAAACATTACTTTAGTTGCTTCCCACAAGTTTTGTTATTTTTTTTTACACTTAAAGATAATTTCTTTGTTCTTTGTGAATTTATGGATTATGTAGAAGTGTGCTTTTAAGTTACAAATATTTGAGGTTTCCCTAGTTATTGTTACTGATTTTTAAATTTTTCCTTGGTCAAATATCATTTTGTGTGATTTTAGCCTTTCTAAATTTATTAAGACTTGTTGTGTGACCCAGAATCTGGCTATGTCCTGGTAAACATAGCATATACACTTAAAAAGAATATGTATTTTGCTATTGTTGGGTATAATATTATATAAATGTAAATTAAGATGATAATGTTCACATATTCTTTGTCTTTACTGATGTTTTTGTCTACTTCTGTTGTTTACAGAGAGAGGGTTGTTAAAATCTCCAAATATGATTGTGGAATTATTTATATTCTAATTCCATCAATTTTTGCATCGTGTAAACATTTGTAATTGTTATGTCTTCCTTATTAATTGACCTTTCTCTTGAAATCTGTCTTTTCTGATATTACGGTAACTACTGTCTTCATATGCTTACTGTTTATGTAGTATATCTTTCTCCATCTATTTACTTCCAATCTGTCTGTGTCTTTATGTTTAAAGTGTGTCTTTTGTAGGTGATATATAGTTGTTCTCTTTTAAAAAAATCCATTCTGACTATCTCTGTCTTTTAACTGGAGTATTTAGTTCATTTGGTAGATGGAGGTGGGGAGGTGAGGACACCAACTTAATTCCATTTAAATTATTTTCTTAGAAAGAAAATTTCATATCACACTGGTATTTAGGCCACAAACAATGTGAGGTCTGACTTAAAGGGTTTTTTCCTCCTCTACACTTAGCACCGAGGTCAAGTCACACAGGCTTCTGTGTTGTCTTTCTTTGTTTAGGGCACATTTTTCCCCCAGTTTGTATTTTCATTTAGGGTGTAACCCTTTGCATCAGCTTTTTTGGACTTCTCACATTGATCCTGTCCTAGGCTTTTTCCTTTGGCCATCAGAGGAGAAGCTCAAACTCTCTAGTTGTATCTGTACCTATCTCTAAATTTCAGCCCTCACATTATTTTTGGACATTGAGGATTATTTTACTCTTCCCCCAGCTCAGTAGTACATTGGGTACCTTTGTGCAAATTAGAAAAGCATTCCATTTCATCCAGGCCAGTGCAACAGCATGCTAGAGTAAATAGATTGGTGAGTAGATCACAGGCAGGATTTCAGTCCCAACTTGTCCTTTCAGTTGAGTATCTATACAGGTGACTCTGCAAACTTCTGTTGTAGTGTTACTGGTTTTGTTTTGACTGATGACACAATGGCAATATTTTATCATTTCAGATTTGTGTTCTGTGTGCCGACATTAGTTTGGATTGTGTTATTTTATAATTTGGATTGTGTTTAGCCAACTACCTATAAAATCACATTTTTTTCATGTACAACACAGACAATTAGTGATTGGTTCTTCAAAAGTAAAGAGTCAGTAATAACTTCAGTGTGGTCAACTAGATCCTCTGAGAGGCCTTTTAGCTGCAAAACAGTCAGATCCTGGGCTTACAGTAAGTACATGAAATTTCTTAGTCTTTTTTTTTTCCCACTCCTCTGCTCTAGGATTCTCTGTCTCTCCTTTCTCTGACCTCTTCCTTCCCAACCTCTCCCATCACGCAGATCAAAAAGTGAACTTTAATCAGAGTGGTCAAACAGCAAACAAGGGCAAAAGGCAGGGCTGCTCTCAAAGACAGATTATCAATATCAGTGATAAAATTGGTGACAAAGCCTTAGGCCGGTAGCAAGATAGGTATGCCAGACCTGAGACTCTTGTATTATGTTGAACCCTCAAACGGGTGTAAAATGGTTCTAAATTGGTAGATACCCTGGCTTCCAACAGAAGTGAATTAAAACCTTCTCCAAAGGGTAGCAACCATAATTTAGGGCCTTGGGAATCCTGTAGATTAAGGTAGGCAAGTGTTCATAATAAACAAAAGCAATAAAAGCCAGCACATAAACAACAAAATAAGCTGCCATGAATGGGCACTAACAAAATTAATAAAAGTTATCTATTTGATGTAGAACCCCTACCTCCTAAGGACTCTTAAGATGTTGGAATTGGATAGGAATATAAAGCAATTATATGTGAAATGTTTAAAGAAATGAAAAATAGAATCACAAATGAGCAAATAGCAGGAGTGTGAAAAAAAAACAGGAGGATATGAAAAGGACCTCAAAATACTTTTTTTTATTGAAAACTTTGTGATGTAAAATTTAATGGATGTGTTAAACAGTAAATTGGACCCAACTGAGGAAAGCATTAGCAAACTGGCAGTAAGAACTGAAGAAATTTTCAAGACTGCAGGATAAAAGGAAAATGAAATTATTAGAAGAGACATTGAAGGATGGAATGAGAAGGTCAGATATGTCAAAATGAGTCCCAGAAAGAAAGAATAGAGGAAAGAGGAGAGGTGATAACTGAAAAAATTCTGAGAATTTTTTGACTTAATAGAAGACATGAATTCATCAATACAGCAAGCCCAACATACACCCCTAAGAAACAAAACAACACTTTAGCCAAACTATATAATCCCAAAGACAAAATCTTAAAAGCAGCTAGAGAAGAAAGATCACTTACAAAGTAATGTAAACTGGACCGATAACTCACTTCTCAACAGTAAAAATGGAAGCCATAAGCTGTTAGAATATTGTTCTTAAATAACTGAGCAAAAAAACTGCCATCCTATCACTATATATCAGCAAAAGTATCTTTCAAGAATGAACAATGGAGATTTTCAGACAGATGAAAACAGAAAATTTTCTACTAGCAGATCTTTCGTTAAAGGTTTTCATGAAACATTTTAAACGTTATTTTTGAGGAAAAAGTGACATGATCCCAAAAGGAAGAAAAGGAGTACATGGAAATTGGTAAACTCATCAATTAAGATGCAGCCTTGCTTTGTTGCACAGGCTGGAGTGCAGTGGTGTGATCTCAGTTCACGGCAACCTCTGCCTTCGAAGTTCAAGTCAGTCTCCTGCCTCAGCCTCCCGAGTAGCTGGGACTACAGGCATGTGTCATTCCTGGCTAATTTTTTTATATTGTTTTAGTAGAGATGGAGTTTCACCATGTTGGCCAGGCTGGTCTCGAATTTCTGACCTCAAATGATCTGCTTACCAAAATACTAAGATTATAGGCATGAACCACTGCACCTGGCTGTAAACACATATATTTGAACGTATATAGTCTGTATAAAAAAATATTATGTTTAATTTGTGGAATTAAAAAAGAACAGAGTAAAAACACCAAAAGACCAAGCATGTCAGAGAGAGAGTAGGGGGAGTGATGAGAATTAAAATTGTTTTAAGTCCTTGTCTTATTTAGGAAGGGAATGAAGATGACAGCACTTCAAGGGTAACAACTTCAAGAGTAGAAACTGTATGATTATTTTCCATAACCCAGCAAAGGGAGAATAATAAAATAGAAAAATAAGCAAATTCAATTTTTTTATAGCCAAGAAAGGAGGAAAGTAAAGAACCAGAAACAATAGGACAACAATAGACAATTTAAAAAAAATGTAGGACTGTTCCAGAAATGTTATTAATCCAATAAACATTAATGAGTTAAATTTGTAATTAAACCAGGTCATGAATTAGAATATTTTTAAATAGCCAAATGCTAATTATAAGTTATATACTCAAAACATTAAAACATGGAAAGTTGAAAGAAAAAGGATATTTTAAAATGTGCTATGCAAATATGAACCTATAGGAGGCTAGGGTCATTGTTAAACAAAAATGACTTTAAGATAAAAAGCATTATTACAACTAGAGCTAATGGTTTGTGTACCAGAAAGGGACTGGTTGAGCACCGCAAGTTCAAAAATCTAAAATCTGAAATGCTCCAAAATATAAAACTTTTTGAGCACTGATATGATGCTCAAAGGAAATGTTCATTGAAGCACTAAGAATTTGGGTTTTTGGAATTGGTATTGTCATCCAAGCATGCAAATATTCCAAAATCTGAAAAAATTCAGAATTGAGAGCACTTCTGGTCCCAAGCATTTCAGATCAGGGTTACTCAACCTGTATAACAATTTTAGATATGTAGAACTTAATGAAGTAGTCTCAAAACATATCAAGCAAAAATTGGTAGTCCTACAGGGAGAAATGGACAGACCTACCACCATAATGGAAGGTTGCGGTGCACTTCTTAATTGTTGGTATATCAAATAAGTAATAAGTTAATTAATTTAGACAGGATTTGAACAGTATGATTACCAGACTTTAATGAATTGATATGTATAAAACACTGGAACCAACAATTTGAAAATACCAGTTTTCTCCAGGACACATGACATGCTTTCAAAAAATTGTCTAAATATTAGTATATAAAGTGAATCTCAACAAATTTCAGTGACTCAGTGTCATAGAGACCACTTTTTTTTTTTTTTTTTTTCAATGTAGTTTAAATTGCAGATTGGTTAAAAAAAAAAAAAAAAAAAATGCAAAAAAAAACAAAAGCCCCACAAAACGCCATATATTTGGGAATTTAAAACATATGCTTCTAAATATGAGGTAAAAGAAATCTTGAGGAAAATTTAAAAATAGAGTGAACACTAATACAGAAGAAATACAGCATTTTTGGAATATAGTGACTTAATCCAAAGGAAATTTATTGGCCAAAAAGCATGTGTAGAAAAGAAAAAGGGCCAGAATGTTGAGACCTAAGCATCTAACTTGAGAAGTTAGAAGGACAGGAACAGATTAAACCCTGAGAACAAAGAAAGAAGGAAACTAAGAGGAGAAATTAATGAACTAAAAAATAAAGATTCAGTAGAAAAAAAATCAGAAGTGAGATCTTTAAAAAGACAAATAAGGTTGATAAACCTCTCGTGATTAGGAAGAACGAATTAACAAATATATACTATTAGGAACAAATGGAAGATATGTAATTATGGATACAGCAAAGATTTAAAAGGTAAAACTATTCTCGCTATTTTCTAAGGTCAATAAATGAGGAAACAAATTTCTAGAAAAAATAATTACTAAAATTGACTGACTTAAAAAAGAAAGAGACAAGAACTTAGAAGATGTTTGCAACACACACAATAAGCAAGAATCACTATTTGGAAGAATATAAGAAGAATTCTTACAAATCAGTAAAATAAACAATTATTTAGGAATATGATCAATAGCAAATAGGCATCTGGCAGAAAAACTTAAATGGTGCATATATTCAAAAAATGCCCAACTTCATTACTAATAAAACAAATAGACTACATGAAATATATTTTCCAGTCTACTGGGAATAAAGTCATAAGAAATCTTACAGAAAAATATGAGTCAGAAGGAATTCTTACACACTTCTGGTGGGAGTATAAAGTGGAATCAGTCGGAAATGAAATAGAAATGAATTTGATGTAATCTTGGGAAGTGAAACATTTGAATACTTATTGACCTGATGCTTGCACCCTTACATGTGTCCTCTAGAACATGGGTCCCCAAACCACAGGCCATGAAGTGGTACTGGTCCATGGCCTGCCAGGAGCTGGGCTGCACAGCAGGAGGTGAGCAGCCAGTGAACAAGCATTGCCGCTTGAGCTCCGCACCCTGTCTCCTGTTAGATCGGCATCGGCATTTAAGATTCTCTCATAGGAGCGTGAACCCTATTGTGAACTGCTCATAGGAGGGATCTAGGTTGCACGCTCCTTGTTAGATTCTCCTTATGAGAATCTAATATATATAATGCCTGCTGACCTAAGGTGGAACAGTTTCATCCCAAAACCATCACCTCCCCTTCCTAACCAGTCTGTGGAAAAATTGGATTCCACGAAACCTGTCCCTGGTACCAAAAAGGTAGGGGATTGCTGCGCTAGAAAATCTGTACACAAGACGTGCAGTAATGTTCATAGTATTATTGTTTATAATGGCGAAAAGTGGAAACAGCTCAGATGCCCATCAACATGAAGATGGATAAATAAATACAACATAATGTAATTATACAATATTATATAACAATAAAAATGAATGAACTATACCTTGTAAGGATGAGTGTCAGAGGTAAGATGTTTAATGGGAAAAAAAAGCAGCTCAGGAAGCTATGTACAGCATGAAACTTAATAAAGTTTCCAAACAAATGAGACTTGAAGTGTATTGTTTAGGAATATATACATATGTGATGAAACTTTTAACAAACCAAAAGAATAATAAGCAGCAAATGTTGGATCATGGTTATTTTTAGGGTGGAAGGTAGGTGGACAAGCTAAGGGAAGGGTATGGAGGTAGGTGTGACAGTACTGGTAATGCCTTCATTGTTTTATTGGGTAGGCATTTGTTTTGTTACATTTCATGTGCATTACAACTATGTTTTCATATATGTCAGTTATTACATTAAAATGTAAAGAGATTCGGTTGGAAAAGATGTATTTTTCTTCAAAACGATATTGAATGAAAGTCTAAATGTTAAAAATATATGAATTGGTTAATTGAAAGGAAATAATTTAGTGGTGTTAAATAGGACTGTCTCTTGAATAAAATGTCAAACATCATTCTTTGTTGATATAAACTGAAGGAGTTTTTATAGTTGGATATACTATACAGTTTTAGTAAAATAACATCTCAAAGTCTGTAATATAATGCCTAGTACTTAGAAAAGTTTTAATAGTATTAGCCAAAAGGTCAGTGGGAAGGAATCTGTCTGCCCTTTTAGAGATATTTGTGGTCCGCTTAAAATTGATTGTTTTATATTATGAAAAATACCTAATGTGGCTGTAGTTTGTATACACTGTGTGTAGTAGTATTCAGTTTTTTTTGGTGTGTAAACACTTCAGTTAGTGTTGAACAAAGAAAATTATATGCTCTTGTTATGCATGCTTTAATTTAGATGCTTAATGGCTTTTAATGTTACAAAATAAGTTTATTATTATATTATGATCTCATTTGTATTATATTGTCTTGCTCTTCTGTATTTGTGGTGATATGGTCATGGTTTACGAAAACAATAATCCCTAAGAAATAGGTCATTAACAGTAGTTAACGATTACTTGTGATCTATGGTAATGACTGATTTCTTTGGGATTATTGCAGTTATAAACCATAATTACAGATTATTACAGCAATAATTATTTTGGTAAGGAAAAAATGTTCTATGTTTGAACAGCTGCTAAAACGAGTACCCTGAACATTTCAGAATAAATAGAAAAATGGAAAATTATAATAGAAATTTAATATTATTATAAAATGAGATTTTTAAAAATTTATAGATATGAAACTCGTGTAGCAGATATTTTTCCCTAAATGCAATTTAGATACATGTATTTACATGGTTCTTTAAATTTTGTGAATGTAATTATGTTACCAAAATAACTTTTTGTATATATTTAAGGTATACAGCATGATGTTTTGAAATGCATAGTGAAATGAACACTACAGTCAGCCAGATTATCCTATCACCTTTCATAGTTACCGTCTTTAAAATTGTTGTGGTAAGAGCACTTAAAATCTACTCTTTTAGCAAATAAAGTATTATTAACTGTAGGGCTCATGCTGTGCATCAGTAGACTTACTCCTCCTATACAACTGCAGTTTGTACCGTTTGACCTAATTCCTAATTTCCTCCCTATCCTTACCTCTAGTAATCACCATTTTACACTCTGTTCCTATGTGTTCCACTTTTTTTAAGATTCTGCATATGAATGAGACCATATAGTATTTTTCTTTCAGTTAGTAGCTTATTTCCCAAAGTACCTTCTTAACGTTTACTGTTTGAAACACTGTGGGTCTCAAATTGTTCAGGTTTAGGAAATAGTTTAATATTTATGAGAAATACTGTTTCTCATTCACCTAAGTACCAAAATTATATTTGATAGCTTAATGATAATGTCTTTTTTTTTTTGAGACAGGGTCTCACTGTCACCTGGGCTAGAGTGCAGTAGTGCGATCTTGGCTCACTGCAACCTTTGCCTCCCGGGTTCAAGTTATTCTCCCACCTCAGCCTCCTGAGTAGCTGGGATTACAAGCTCATGCCACCACACTCGGCTAATTTTGGTATTTTTTGGTAGAGTTGGGGTTTTGCCATGCTGCCCAGGCTGTTCTCAAACCCATGACGTGAAGTGATCTGCCTGCTTCGGCCTCCCAAAGTGCTGATATTACTGGCACTGAGTCACTGTGAGTGGCCAATAATAATGTCTTTATATTTCATTGTTTATTTCCAACATTAATTCTAACTCATTCAGTACTTGTTTGATTTGTAAGGCTTAAGAAATAATCTGTTTTTCTATTTCTTATAGAATAGAGATCATTGCTTTCTAAAACGGAATACATATGTACGCTATTTTTTCTCTAAATAAACTTCCTTTCAAAATTTACTGTAATTTTAGAAGAAAGTGTTCATAATTATATGCTATCTTTGCATGTAATGTTCATAATCACATGCTATCAAGGCATTCTTTGATCTAATAAGTTTAATTGCAAGGCTGAAGAAATTAGTACAAATTTAAATTTTGAGAAATTCACATTTTGTATTTAGATGTTCTATTATTAGATGTTCGTTGTTATATTTAGTCGTTCTGGTATTAGCCAGTGGTGCTCATCATACTGCATAGCAAAAATTATTGATTTTTTTCTTCTATCTTATCTGTCTCTGACTAGGTTCAGTTCCCAGGTCATGGAGTCTCTCCTCTGCCCCACAGTCTCGCATACATTTGTGTATTTAGTTACATCCGTGCCGTAGAACATGATACAAAGTAGATAACTTAGCAAATGTTTTCCTGAAATGTCTTTAACCTGGAAATTTTTTTTTTCTGTTTGCAGGATGTTTGTTTTGCTAACAGCATTAACATGTGTATATGGCTAATTGTAACTAGCTTTAGTAATAAGCCTCTTGGTAGAGAGGAAAGAACTTAAAAATTCTTATTGTGAGACTTCATTTTCTTGAGCAGCATCTGAAGTAAGGCACAGAAAGAACCTGAATGTTACATATTGATATGTCTTATGGTTTTTTGTAGGTCCGATACAGAACCACGTTAAAAGGGGATGACAATTTAATAATAGTGATACTAGCCAACATTTACTGAGCACTTACAGCACTTACTCATATATGTTATATGCAAAATACCAGTTGGTGCTTGTCATGACTCTATGTGCTAGGTATTATTATCCTTGTTAGATTAGGTAGCTAGTGTAAATAAGTACTAGAGGCAGGATTTGAACCTAGGCTCTGCTCTTACTAGCTAAATTGTACTGCTTTTTTTTTAAAAAAATTATTTATCGGCCGGGCGCGGTGGCTCACGCCTGTAATCCCAGCACTTTGGGAGGCCGAGGCGGGTGGATCACGAGGTCAAGAGATCGAGACCATCCTGGTCAACATGGTGAAACCCCGTCTCTACTAAAAATACAAAAATTAGCTGGGCATGGTGGTGTGTGCCTGTAGTCCCAGCTACTCGGGAGGCTGAGGCAGGAGAATTGCTTGAACCCAGGAGGCGGAGGTTGCAGTGAGCCGAGATGGTGCCATTGCACTCCAGCCTGGGTAACAAGAGCGAAACTCCTTCTCAAAAAAAAAAAAAATTGTTTATCTTCCAATAGAGAAATATAGACAAATTACATGCATGGTGAAGTCTTTTTCTATTTTCAGGTAGATGTTTTATCAAGGACTTATAGGCAGGTATTTCTGTGTTTACATTATTGGTAAGCCCCAAAATTAAGCTTGCTTATTTTAAATTCAGCTATATCAACCAATATTCATTTTATATGTCTCATTTTTGGAATCAAAAAAAGTGTGAAATGTTTCCCTGGTAATGATCCCCAAAACATATGCAGTCTCATCCATGGTTAAGATTCAGGAGACAGCTAGAGAACAGTTCAGGGCTAGGACTCATAATGTGTTAAACCCTTAAGAGATTGTTGGATTGTAAGATATTGTTAGATCATGAAGGTCTGTCTAGCTAATTGACAACTGTATTGTTGGAATATTCCCTTTCACCAGTCTTGAGAAGTGTAATAGTTTGAGAATGAACTTTTAGAAATTCATTCCCTAGGTTTCAATCACAGCTCTGCACTTTTAAAATAGGGATTTGGAATGTTAAATAAATGTAGATACAGATACAATGTTTAGAACAGTGCCTAGTGCAGAGTAACTACTATATAAATCTTTGCTGTTATTTTTAATAATAATAAAGCTTGTTTTAAGAAACCAGTATCTAAAAATCTAAACTGATATACAAGGAAGATAATTATTTATATTTCCGTATTTTTCATTTTGAGTAATAGTTTACAATAGGATATTTTTAAAAGAGTAAAAGAGTGACTCCCATAGAACAGGTAAAATATTACATTTACATTCACCAAAAGTCATGCTTGCAATGTTTCAGATTCATATCCCACACACACTTGGAGCATAGTCTGTTAATAGCGACCTCTGTAAAATCTGAGAAACACTGCTAATTGTTGTTGTTTGTTCGTTACGTTATGTAAAGTCACTGTGAACAATAAATTAGCAAATACCGAACCATTGCTCCTGTGGGCCTCTGACCACAACGTTTTCAACAGCCAACCAACACATAACCTTTTTTTATGTATGTTTTTATAGAAAGACACTTTATTTAATATGTAGTATTGATTCATTGACACTGAACTCATAGCCAGCAGCACTACTTTTTATGCCAGAACAAAGCTTATTTAACATGCTTGTTTTCTTTAGGAACACTGCATAGCACTTCATCATTATGCTTAGGTCATCTTAAACAGTGAAATCACTAACAAAAAACAAAAAATGTGGTGGTAGATAGAACAGTAAAAGCATACTTGTTCACATTATGAAGCTGAAACAAGAAGGCAGAGTTTCACTTTGTTTGCCCTGGACTTGAAACGTGTACTGGACAACTACAGATTTTCACTGCTCTGCACATCTGCAGATGACTGTGAGTATTGATTTTGGGATTATAAATAAATTTTACAAAGTAGGCAAATTCACAAATAATGGAATCTATAGAACAATGAGGATCAGCTGTATCATATCATGTATTGCTTTTATTTAATTTAAGCAATAGAAATATAATTACCATTACCGTTCATTAATAATGGGTCTACATTTTGAAGCATTTACTAAATTGGTAATGTTAACCTTTTCTTTCCTTTTTCATGCTATATTTTCTATATAATGATTTCTTAATTCAGTAACCCATATCTATTGATAATGTACAATATACAGAGCATTATTTTAGGCTCTGGAGATGCAGTGGAGAACAAAACAGACAAAAACATCTGCTTTCATGCAGTTTACAATACATAAAATATGTTAGGAAATGTAAAGTGCTAAAATGTAAACTGATGAAGCAAGGAAGGAGGATATGAAATGTTGCGGGATTGTGTTATCTATTACCAGAACTTGATGGCTTATCAGGTAACAATTGTGTTATTATCTCTCAGTGTTCTGGGGGTTGATAAGTCTCAGATGGTTGTCTTTAGGGGTCTTGCAGTCATTGTAATCAGATGACAGCTGGGGCTGGAGTTGCCTGAATGCTTTTTTACTCACTAGTCTGGTGTGTGGGCTGGAATGCTTAGCGTGTATACTCTATCTAGTTGGGAATTTCTCTCTCTGTTCAGTCTCTCCAAATGACAAATCAGGCCTCTCAATAGTATAATGATCTCAGGGTGTATGGTCTTCTTAAATGGTGGCTGGCTTCCCCAGAGTGAGCATTCTCTGAGATTCTGGAGGAATCTACCACTTATTGTAAAGGTTAGGCACTGTACTAGGATGGTGTCACTTTCACCAAATTTTATTGGTCAGAGCAGTTACACTCCAGCCCAGATTTCCAAAGATTAGAAGAATAAACTCTACTTCTTGGTGGCATGTACGTATATGGAAGGAAGGAATCGGTGATGAGTATTTGAAGACAGACTACCATGGTAGGTATTGAAAATTGGTAGGATATCTTGGTAAGGCCTGAGAAGGTGACATCAATGGTAAGACTGGTCAGCATAGTTTTATCTTTCCCCAGTTATATTAAACTGTGTGAATATCAGCGAAGAGTAGTGGTGTATTGGACATAAACAGTTATGGTTTTGTAAGATGAGTATGTCATAGCAAAGGAGGAACTAAATGTAAATGCAAGGCAGAGATTTGTAATGATTGACAATAGAATTTAAGCTAGATACATAGAGTAGAGAATATGTGAAGGGTATAAGTGAGAGTGAAGAAATGGCAGATTCCCAAAAATTAGTAAAAGAGATCAGCAAACTTTCAGGATACAGGATCAATAAATAAAATCAATGGTATGTCTGTTTTTTAACAATCAGCAATCGAATATGTAAGGAAGAAAGGAAGTCCATTTAAAATATTATCAAAAGGGATAAAATAGGCATAAATTTTAAAAAGAAGTGTAAGAATTATGTACTCACACTGTAACCATGTTGAAAGAAGTTAAAGATCTAAATAAGCAGAAAGACTTCTCATAGTCATGGATCAGAAGACTTAATATTGTTAAGATGGCAATACTCTTCAAATTGATCTCCAAATCTAGGGCAATCCATGTTGAAATCCTGTGACTTTTTTTCACAGGGATTGGCAAACTGGTCCTAAAGTTCATATGGAAATCCATGTGATCCAAAATAGCCAAGATAATCTTGTAAAATAATGAAATTGGAAGACTCATATTTTTTTAATTTCAGAATTTACTACAAAACAACAGTAAACCACATTGAGATACCATCTCACGCCAGTTAGAATGGTGATCATTAAAAAATCAGGAGACAGCAGATGCTGGAGAGGATGTTGAGAAATAGGAACACTTTCACACTGTTGGTGGAAGTGTAAATTAGCTCAACCATTGTGGAAGACAGTGTGGCGATTCCTCAAGGATCTAGAAGTAGAAATACCATTTGACCCAGCAATCCCATTACTGGGTATATGTCCAAAGGATTATAAATCATTCCATTATAAAGATACACACACACATATGTTTATTGTGGCACTGTTCACAATAGCAAAGACTTGGAACCAACCCTAATGCCCATCAATGATAGACTGGTTAAAGAAAATGTGGCACACGTACACCATGGAGTACTATGCAGCCATAAAAAAGATGAGTTCATGTCCCTTGCAGGGACATGGATAAAGCTGGAAACCGTCATTCTCAGCCAACTGACACAAGAACAGAAAACCAAACGCCACATGTTCTCACTCATAAGTGGGTGCTGAACAATAAGAACACATGGACATAGAGAGGGGAACATCACAAACTGGGGCCTGTCAGGGGTGGGGAGCTAGGGGAGGGATAGCAGGGCATGGGGGAATTGGGGAGGGATAGCATTAGGAGAAATACCTAATGTAGATGACGGGGTGATGGATGCAGCAAACCACCATGGCATGTGTATACCTGTGTAACAAACCTGCATGTTCTGCACATGTACCCCAGAACTTAAAGTATAATAATAATAATAATAAAAAGTTCATTTCACTGAGGTAAAGAATAGAGTAATAGATAGGAGAAGCTGATAATGGCGTGTGGGTGGGGCGGAGAGGGCAGGATGAAGAGAGGTTGGTTAATGAGTATAAACAAACGTGCAGTTTAATAAAAGGTGTAAGTTCTAGTGTTTGATAGAGTAGGGTGACTATAGTTAACAATGTAGTGGTTGCTTGGGGGTTAGGGGCAGAGGGGTAGGATGAAGGATGACAGCTAGTATGAAAATGTTCTAAAATTAGATTGTGGTGCTGCTTGCATAACCCTGTTAATTTACTAAAAGACATTGAATTACGTACTTTAAGGGGGTTACTTGTTTGGTGTGTGAGTTATATTTCAGTGAAGCTGTTCAAAAAGTGATGTGCTCATGGACTGAAGATTCCCAGTAGAACAAAGGATTGTTGGAGTTGTAAGATTCATCTTTGTAGATGTTAAAATCACTAGTGATTATGATATAAATATTGTTGGAAAGAGTGACAGCCAAAAACCAATACTTTCAAAAAACGGGAAATAATCTGCAGGAGAATAGATAATTGCAATAAGAAGGGATATTTGTTAGTTTCGTTGATGATTTAAGCTCTAAAGATGAATGCTTTCATGATGAAGAAAGAGAAAATGTCTCTAAGTAGAAATGAGGAACATGAAGATCACCTACTCCATATTCAAGGCCCAAGACACATGAGAAGTGGAAGATAAAGCAGCCACCACTTGCTAGAGCCTAAGAGAAAGCAGGGTCATCAAGGTAGACCTTATATGATAGCCTTTTATATTGATCCTAAAATACTTTGAAATTCATAAGGTAGCTTTCTGGATACTTTCAACTCCCTACATGAACTTGTTGTTCTGTTACCTTTTTCATGAATTATATGTCTTGAAACTTTAGTCTGTTTTTTAATGGATTACTTCATCAAATTAGTGTTCTTGTTCTCACAATCTGTTTCACATTCCTAATGTGTAAGGCTGCTTAACTGGTCAGTTCTGATTTATTGTTGTTTTGTGAGAGAATAAAGGACGTGAATACTTGCCAGGTTAAATTTCTAATTTACGGGAAGCTTGTCACCCTAATAGGTTGATGTGTCTCTCCAGAAATTATAAAAGAGTTGTTGATTAGTTGTAGTATAATAATGACTGCTAGTATCCATGGGAAAACAGAAAGAATGTGTTCTTTTTCTACCTTTTATTTATCCTTTCTGAGTGTTCTAACAAGCACAGATAGCCTCTTTTCTTCATTATTCAATTCCATAACTTTAAAAAAACATTTTTACTTGAAAAGGTTTCTTAATTAGAAATGGTTGATTTCAGTATTATGAAATATGTCAGTCATCTTTGAAAAATCATTCTCTAAGAATAGCAAAAAATATGTTTTTAGCAAGGTAATTTTATGTTGTTAATTATTTATAAAGGTCTCAGAAGTACTGGAGTATCTACTACCTAGATCAATGAATCCAGAGATGTAAAATAATATACATTAAGCAAAAATCATTCAATAAATACCTCCATTTCTAAATTAGTCTATTTCAGCTGCCCCCAAAGTAAGATTTATGAAGACTCTAGATGTTGCCATTTGTGCCACTGTTTTAAAACAGTGGATTTTAAAAATCCTCTACTGCTATCAGCTGTGAATTTAACTCTACTGTCAAACAATGTGAAATCTTAGATTTTTTTTATACATCATGCATAGAAATACAGAAGGAATAAATTCATTACTATCTATTATGCTCCAAGCAGGAGAAATATTTAAAATGATCACATTGGTACTATCATGACACTGACCATTCAGAAAAGACACTGGTCCTTGGATCATAAGAGTACATTTTGACTAAATAACAGATGTGGTCCTAGACAGTTTAGGGTTTTGTAATCAAATTTGTTTTCAATCATGTCTTTTTTGTAGATACTGTTTTTGCCATTTTACAAATGAAAACCCTAAGACTTAAAGAGATAAGTAACTTATGCAAGATCACATAGCAAATTAGTAGAGCTAGGATTTAAATTAGGTTTATTTGGCTCTAAATTCTATGCCATTTTCACTGTTCTGCCCTGATAAACTTAAAACCCATCTGCTTTCTATCAAGAACTGAGTTCACAATAATTTATCACTTGTTTGGAAGACTAAATCATTGTGCTAATTTTGAAATTTCCCCCAAAATAAGCTATGTTTCTATGAATACTTCTTAAACTTTTTTCTTTCTTATTCTGTATTAGGACGTCTTGCATGGCTGGTATACTTAGTTGGGACAGTTGTAGGAGGAAGATTAACATACACCAGTACAGATGAGCATGATGCTATGGACGGAGAATTATCCTGTCGGTAAGTAAGAGCCGTGTAATTTACAGAAATTTACAAAATAGTTAAAAAATTTTAGTTATTGAACTAGTATTACGAGCTAAGACATTTTGTATGTGGGCTTTTGAGGAAGGTATTATTTCCATTTTTACTGGTGAGAAAACCAAGGCTCAAAGGTTAAGTGACTTGTAGAAGTCAAATCTCTAGTAGACTCAAAATACTTTGTACATATTTGTGCAAATAGTGTGATAAAGATTTCGGTTGCTTTTTATTACCTAGGATCTGAGAAAGCACATAGAGTTGGTGTGCATTGGGAAGGTTGCAAAATTGTGTGGCAAAATTGGATGACATACATCTGGTCAGAAAGTATTAGGTAGTCAATTGCCCATTGCAAGCTTTGTCACCTATTGGCCACAGCCTTAGGAAAAAGCAGTTGAATTATTTCCTTCAAGTTTCTATTCCAACCTGAGGAAAATTTCTATGTATAAATAATACAAGTGAGTTGATTTTCCGTATATTTTTACTTTATTTTTAATAACAAATCTCCTTATAACAGAGTAATACATGTTTTTATTGAAGACTTAAAAATTCAAATGAAAATAAAAATCACATATTAACCTTGAGATAACCAGTACTATTATTTTGTAAAGTCTCTTTGAGTCTTTTTAATTAATGTGTATGGGTATATGTTTACTGCATGTTTTCCAACTTTTTAAAAACATTACAAAACAATGTAAAATGGAGCTAATAACCATACTTAACTCATTATGGGCTATTGTAAGGAATTTATTTTTTTAAATGCTTAGAATAGTGCCTGGCAATTAGTGATATATTACATATACACACACCACTTTTTAAAATCAAATATAATGTGAACATTTAACCTGGACATTAAATTTTCTAAGCTGTACAGCAATTTAAATATACTCTTGTTTTTGGAATTTTAGGTTGTTCTTCAATTTTTTCTTATTATAAATTACTTTTAGATATAACTAAATTATTTTTAGTTATATCTTTATGTAGATTGAAATAATTGTATTAGAGTTTATTCCTAAATGCAGAATAGCTGGTCAAAGTTTATGTAGGATTTTAAAGACTTTCAATACTCATTACTACATGGTCTTCTGAAAAAGGACCATTTATCCTCTGAACCAAGGTCCCTTAGGAACTGGGCTGCGCAGCAGGTGAGCTGTAGGTAAGCAAACATTACCGCCTGAGATCCGCCTCCTGTCAGATCAGTGGGGACAGTAGATTCTCATAGGAGTTTGAACCCTGTTGTGAACTGCGTATGTGAGAGATCTAGGTTGCATGTTTTTTATGAGACACCTAACTGATGACTGATGACCTGAGGTGGAACAGTTTCATCCTGAGACCATCACCCCACACCTCCCCAAACCTTATCCATGGAAACATTGTCCTTCAGGAAACTGGTCCCTGATGCCAGAAATGTTGGGGACCACTGTGCTGAACCCAAAGTGTATGATAGTTACAATTTTTTAGTCATTGGACTGCCAGATGGTAGGGTTCATATTGTTGCTAGCTTACAGGTAGCAAATGAATTGTTTCCATTTATATTTCTTTGGTTTCTAGTGGTATGGAACATTATTTTCCATTCCCAGCTTTGCCATTTTTGTTTCATCTTTGTGATTTTTATATCTATATTGATTATGTTATTTACCTGCTTTTCTTTTGTGATGATCTTTTCTAACTTATTTGTAAGAGCTCAGTATGTGTGTGTATATATATATATATATATATGTATCAGAGATCTTAATATTTTGCTCCTTATTTTGAAAATGTTTTCTCCATATTTTTACTTCAGAAATTTCTTCTTTACTGGCTTTAAATATTTATATATTCAGATCTGTGAACTTTTTCTTTCATATTTCTCTGCTGTTTATATTTAGAAAGATTTTTTTTATACCTCTGGTTAATAAAAATATCCACCTATATTTTCTCCCAGCTCTCTTTTGTTTTATCAATAGCTTTTTATATTTATTTTTAATATGTCTTGACATTTATTTAGTTTCATATTTTTTTTCCAAAATTTCCAATGAATGCCAATCCTACACTCTACTGATTTGAAGTTCCACTTATAGCTTATACAAAATTATTACATCTTTTTTCAGTCCTTTCAAACTTTTCCATTGATCTTAGAAGTATATTGTTATATATTTTTACCCTATTAAAGTCTTTAATATTGTCATACCTAGTTGTGATATTCTCCTTCATTATTATTCTCAAATATATTTCTAAGTGCTAAATAAATTTGTTGTACTTTGGATAAAAAGATTCATTTTGTTCTATGCCCTTTTCAACCTTTAAACTGTTTCTTCAATAAAATGTGAATCTGCATGGACCATGAATGTTTTTAGTTTTTCTAAGATTTATTATTTTCTATATCAAATTAAATTACTTGAAAATATGAATAATAGGTGTTTGGGACCTCCTTAAAATGCTTTAGTGAATTTTCAACCAAGCAAAAAATTTGCTTCTGTACTATCTTTTAAGACAACATTACATACTTAATAAAGTGGAAATTAAGTATACTTTTTGCTATAGTTTAATTTTTTAAAACGTTTTAATCATTAAGTAGAGAAATACATACTGCCACTATCTGGTGAGAAAATGTATATTAGGAAATAAAGTAGGTATATATTTGCCAATGAGAAAAAAGATAATTTTTTTATTTAAGCAGCAAACATACTGAACATACTGAACTAAGATTTGTGTTTTAGCCTGCATTCCCTGGGAAACAGAGCCTCGGGTGAAGTTCATGGGCTAATATTTCACTGGAGGTAAGGGAGAAGAGTACATTTTCAGAGAAGAAAGAATAAGAGGAACGGGAAAATAAGTGAGACGATAAGAGAAAACAAATAGTCAGTCCTTCTTATTCCTGGATTCTATTTTTTGTGAATTTGCCTACTTGAGAAAATTTGTTTCCAACCCCAGAATCAGTACTCGTGGTGCTTTTGTGGTCATTTGCAGACATGTGCATAGGGATGAAAACATTTGAGTTTTGTGTTGCACTTTCCCAACTGAGATTGAACAAGGTGATACTCTGCCTTCTTGTTTCAGCTCTCATACTGCAAATAATTGTCCCTTTTGTATTCCGTTTAGAGCCACATTTGTCATACCTTTGTGCTTTTTGTTGGTGCTTTCAGTGTTTAAAATAGCCCAGCTGTATTGTTAAAGTGCTATTTAGTGTTCCTAAGTACTGTACAGAAGACTGTCATGTGCCCATACATGGGTTAGATAAGCTTTGTTTGGGCACCAGTGGGAGTACTGTGAATACTACAGTAGGCTGTGAGTTCAGTGTTAACAAATCAACAATACATTTGAAAAAGCCTCTTTAAACAGAAACACACAGGAAACAAGATTGTGATCCATTGACCAAATGTTGTCGCTAGAGGCTTTCAGGAACCTAATTCTGTATTTTATCGTGGAGCAATGGTTCATTATTCACAAATTCAGTGTTCACATTGACTTTATAGAACATAACTACTGTGAATAATGAGAACCAACTATGTAAGGTGGTGTATTACTGAGAAAATACAACTGGTTGCCTGCTTTTGTAGGAATTTTCCCCAGAGGCCACATGAAACCACTTGAGCTTCAGAACAGCTCACGGTTGGAGGCGTAAGGACAAGCAGTATATCTTGGCTTCCTTCTGTGTCTCATTTCTTATTGGTTAGTGTCTACTCCTGGGGTACTTAACTTTTCCACACTTCTTAGTTGTGTTTCCTAGTGTCTTTGAGGAGCTGTTGGGGAGACAGAGCTTTAATTGGTCCTATTGGAGCTATGAACTGGAATGGTGGTTTATCTCTGTTTTCTGGGGAGATTTATAACTGCAGAAACTGTGTGTGTCTTTTTTGGGGCTACAAGGCAAGTGGCTGAAGCCAGGGGTGAGGTTAGAGGCGATAGTGGGGTTGTTAGTGTGCAAGCAGGGCCAAGCAATGCTGGGGCATATTTTAGAACTTACACAACAGTCGGGAAGCAAATATGCATTTTACAATATTGATATTCCAAATTAAGAATGATGTCTTATGTAAAATTATAAAAAATCACTTTCATATGAAGATGTTCCAAGTAATTGGAACTATAGTACATATGTTGTATATAATTGCATTCCAGCTCCTTGGAGAACACTACCCAAGTAGAAGATCGTGAAGCTCCTGCCAAAAATTTATGTGCTATTTTGGCATGGAAAGTTTGATAGTCATAAAAGCTCCTAACATTGTGATGATTCATAATTATGATTGAAACATGCTACTTTAAACATAGCAAATAAATACATTTACACTCAGGCCACAATTCTAATTAAATGAAGACACTCTTCAGTCATTTTCATTTCATTCATCATGACTAAAATGAAAGCTCCTTGAGAGATTCTTCAGGGATTTTGTATTATTCATCATGTGTCCTCTTAACCCATTTATGACTGCAGTTGTAATTTTTTAATTCTTACAATCAGACCTTGGCGATGACCTTGAGCAGTAGGTTATAAATAACTCCCACACGCTCTGCGTTCCAGTAATGGAACACGAGGCATAAATACAATCTGCTAGTGCTAGTAGAGTGCTTGCTTCTTTCAGACCTATTGTACTTAGTTGTGCCATCCTCTGTCTCTCATTGCTCTCACCTACTCATCTCACGGTCATCCCTCATTATCAAGACTTTAATAACTAGCCCAGAGTTTTCCTCGTTCTCTTTCAAACCCTATTATCGTATAAATAACTTCAACTGCTTTCTGATCAGTTAATATTTCTCTCCTTTTCCTACTCATAAGCCTCCAGTGGCTTCCTATCACACTTGAGACAAATTTCAAGGCCCTTGTGATGGCCCAGAGTATCCTGTGCTACTTCTGACCTCATTTCCTACCCTTTCGCATTTAATTCAGCACTGGCCTCCTTGCTGTCCTTTGAGTATTACCAGTATGTTTTTGCTTCAGGGCCTTTGCACTTGTCTTTCTTCTGCTAAAAATACTTTCTTCCAGATGTTTGTATACTACATTTGACCCTTGAACAATGTGAGAGTTAAGGGCTCCAACCCCCCACACAGTCGAAAATCTGCCTATAACTTTCACCTCCCCCCAGATTTCACTGCTCATAGCTTACTGCTGACTGTAAACCTTATTGATAACATAAACAGTTGATTAAAGCATATTTTGCATGTTAAATGTATTATATACTATATTCTAACAAAGGAAGCTAGAGAAAAGAAAATGTTATTAAGAAAATCATGAGGAAGAAAAATATATTTTCCGTTCACTAAGTGGATCTTCATAAAGGCCTTCATCCTCCTCCTCTTAAACATTGGGTAGGCTTAAATGCTGAGAAGGCAAAGTTGGTCTTTGTGTCTCGGGGATGGCAGAGGCAGAAGAAAATGTGCATTTAAGTGGACCTGCACAGTTCAAACCTGTGTTGTTCAAGGACAAACTATTCTCCCTCACTTCAGTTAGGTCTGTATTCAGACGTCTTTTTCATAGAGAGCTTCACTGACCTCCCTATCCAAAATAACATCCTTATTCCACTTTATTTTTCTTGCTATTACTTACTACCTCTTGATGTTGTTTATTCTACTAGAGCAAGGGAAGGAATAAGCTTTGTTTTGTTTACTGCTGTATTTTATCTCCTCTGTGTAGCAAAACCTTAACCCTGAGGGAATTTAGGGTTTTCTCTAATTTGTTGAGTGATAATAAAAGAAATTGCATACTTCCGTGGATGGGAGCCTTTGTCAATTGATATGTTGTTGTTAACCTCAACTAGGCTCTCAACATTGCTCAGTGATTCTATTTTGTTTTAGTAATTCTTGTCTTCTGACTTCCAGACACCGAATGGGCTGTTTCACTGAGACGTATCCCACATGCACCTCTAATTCAGTGACTCAAAGGAAACTCATCATTTTCATCCACAGCCAGCCCTGACTCTCTTCATGTGTCTCATCACTGTACATTCAGTTTCCCAAGCCTGAATTTTGAGAGTTATCCCCAACTTTACCCTTCTTTCCTCTCCAACATTCATATGGTCATCAAGTCCTGTCAGTTCCACCTTCTAGTTATCTCAGTCCACCTATCCTATCTCCTCTGCCAGTTTAGCTACTATCGTCTTTCACCTGGATAAATGGTACAGTTTTTAAATGGAATCCCTACTTCCGCAGCAGAGTAATCTTTCTAAAGTACAGATCTGATTATGTCAATGCGTTGCTTAAACTATGCAATGACTTCATTGTTTTTGAGGTATGTGCTTATCAAGCTGTTCAGGACCTGGCTCCTGCCTGTCCCATTAACCTCATTTTCTGCCATTCACTACATCGTAGCCATGTTGAACATTATACAGCCGAGTACCTGGGATACAGGCACCTGCCACCACGCCTGGCTAATTTATCTATTTTTAGTAGAGACAGGGTTTCACCATGTTGGCCAGGGTGGTCTCAAACTGCTCACCTCAAGTAATCCACCTGCCTCTGCCTCCCAAAGTGCTAGTATTACAGGTGTGAGCCACTGTGCCCAGTCACCCGCCCCTTTAGATGGCTACCCATGCATTCCTCTTTGTTGCAACACTCTATGGCTTTGCCTTCCTCCATCCTAGAACATTAGGAAATAGCATTTGCTATAGCACTTGTCATTCTTTATTCTAACTGCTTGTTTTAGCTTCCTCTTGATAGACTATAGATTTCTAGAGGACTGGGGATATATATGTCTTATACTTTGTTGTATTTTGAATGCTAACACAAATCTGGCATATAATAGGCCCTCAAATTTGTTGACTGAATAAATACTTATTTAATTGGATACCTAGGAGAATTCAAAACGGTTATCCAAAATTCATTTCATTGTGTTTGAAATGGCATGCTTATACTTGGATCAAAATTATTTATTTATCTTTTTATTCTGTGCTTTTTACCAGAAATAATTTAATATAAAGGAATAATATCTGTAGGACACTAAATTGAAACTGGGAGCGGATATTACATACAAATCAAGCATCCCTAATCCAAAAAGCTGAAATTTTAAATGTTTCAAAATCTGAAACATTTTGAGCATCAACATGAATTTCAAAGGTTATGCTTAAAGGAAATGCTCATTAAAGTATTTCAGATTGTAGATTTTTGGATTCGGGATGTTTAGGTGGTAAGTATAATGCAAATATTCCAAATTACAAAAAAATAAAAAATCTGAAACACTTCTGGTTTGAAGCATGTCAGAAAAGGGATACTTAACCTGCATATATACATTGGTATGTATAAGCATGAGTCTTATGCACTCATTAGAGGTGGCAGCACATTTTCAGGCGGCACGTGATAGAGACTGTCAATTGTCTTTCATCTCTTCTTCTTTTCCCTTCCCATAATAAAGTGCTTGATTGTTTTCTTGGGCAAATGGCCACTCCGAATGAAGACTAGATTTACTAGGTTGTTTTGCAGCTAGGTATGGCAAAGTGATTATGTTCTGGGAAGTTGATTGTGAATGTAAATGTAAATGAGTGTAAATGTAAGTTGAGTGTTATGTATAACATATGTAGACTTAATAAGTGGAGCTGAAGAAGCTACCCGAGGCCACAAAGGGCTTGTAGAGGCAAGTGTAACAACAGGATAGAAGGAACCTGATACATCTTGGAGCACCAACTAGCTTTAGGGAACTACCCTGGATTTTTGCTTGAGAGAGAAATAAACATCTATGTTATTTAAGCTATTGTTATTTTGGATTTCAGACACTTGCAGCTGAACCTGTACAACTGCCAAAACTTCTTTGACAAATGGATCATTTATCCTCCTGGGAGCTCTTTCCTACTCTCCTGATGGGGATATCATTGTCTCTTAGGCAAAAACATATCACCAGCTTAATATAAGTTGGAAAGGCACCCCAACAAACTTTTTGTTCCACATCTTCTTTGAATTTGAGAATGTGTGCTATAAAAAGGAAATAAAAGTAAACAAGAGAAAGTACATAAAATCAACAAAGAACTTGAGCAGGAGAAGGGAGGTCCTATGCAATAAAGAATTTAAAAGCAAGATACATCTTATTTAAATCACTTCACAAATCACTTGGCTCCAGAGATGAAGTTTGATGTATATATCTACTTATTTAACTAAAACTTACTCCAATAATCTGCTAATTCACCAGTATACAGATTTTAAAATTTAGCTTCACCCTTCCTCTCAAAATTAGAGGATAAACACGTCACACATCATTTTAGGAAAAAACTTTAAAACCTGGTTATAGTAATCTAATTCCTAAATCTAATTCTTTAGCAAGTTCTCCATAAATCTTAGCAGTAGTGAGGATATTTGGTATGCAAAGGGTGCTTTTAAATAAGTAGCTTTATTAATAAATATAGGAAATAATCACTATAAAAACGCCTGTCAAAATATTTTTTCTTAGCATGTTGGTAGTACACAGCAAGCTTTTTTTTTTTTTTTTTAATTGCATATGCTGTGACCTAGACATTTTGTTTCGAGAAGTCATTGAGACTAAAGGAAGAGAAAGTAGTTATGTTTTACTTAGGAATGTGAATTTTTATCCAAAATGAGATGATTAAATTTTGATGTAGCCTTAATTGTATGCAACCATTAAAAACAATGCTTTGGAATATTATTTCATAATATAGTAAAAATAATTGGTCAAGATATATGTAATATGATGGATTGTAGAAAAGAGTAAAAAGTTCAGTAAGTGTTCTGAGTGTAGTGAGTCCTAGTATATATGATAAGTACTTCATAATTGGAACAAAAGATAGGCTGTACAGGAAATAAATGGTTTTGAAGCAACTGGGTAGACATCTTTAAAAAATAATGTTAGATCCTTGTCTCACACTGTATAATCAAGATGAATCCCAATGTATCATAGAGTTAAATGTCAAAAAAAGAAAGAATCATGAAAACACCTCAGATTCAGGTAAGACCTTGCTATTATGCAAAATCCATAAAAATAAAAATTGATTGAAGTTTCTGCATGAGAAAAATAATAACGAAAAAATTCTGCCTGGCATTAAACGTTATAAAGCAATAGTCCTCAATATTTTTGGCACCAGGGACCAGTTTAGCAGAAGACAGTTTTTTCATGGACCAGGGCAGGGATTGGTTTCAGGGTGAAATTGTTGTGTTATATATCCGAGCGAGTTGTTAGGAAAGTGCCACACGCTGAAATCTGATTGTGAGTCCTTTATTGCCAGCAACCGAGAGTCAGCTCACACTCAAAATCTCTCGGGGTTTGATTTCTTCTTATATGTTGCTCAAAGTAAGGGGGCAAAGTGGAATTTTACAGAAGCAGAATCAGCAAGTTAGGGGAGGACGCTGGTAACTAGGAGGCAGGAGGCTCCCATGATTGTTAATTAACTAAGGAGGGTATACACAAGCAGTTCCCACGTTTGCATTAGCAAGGAGGGCATTCGGTACTTTCCATATAATAAATCGAGGGGGTATTCACAATAGCAAGTGGACTTGTCAACCTGGGTATTGTTACAAAGGTTATGTGTCTATACTTCTAAGCACAACATGACCCAGCACAGTGTGGCCCAGGTATGCATTCAAGGGAGAAATGGCAGTGGGGAGAAGCCAAGATGGAGTCAGTCAGGCTTACATCTAAGATGGAGTTAGTTTGGTTCCCCTCAGTTGCACCTCAGATCATCAGACATTAGATTCTCGTAAGGATCATGCAACCTAGATCCCTCGCATGCACAGTTCACAATAGGGTTCACACTCCTGTGAGAATCTAGTGCTACAGCTGATCTGACAGGAGGTGGAGCTCAGGTGATAATGATTGCTTGGTCATTGCTCACATCCTGCTGTGCAGCTGGGTTCCTAACAGGCCATGGACCGGTACCAGTCTGCAGCTCAATGGTTGGGGATCCTTGCCATAAAGTCAAGAGACAAATGAAACACAGAATTGTTTACAGTTTAATTATAGGCAAAGGGGGCAACCCTCTGATAAATAATTTATAAAACTCAGTAATAAAAAGACAACCAAATAGAAAAAAATAGGCAAAGGATATGAGCAAACATGTCACAGAAAATGATATGGAAAAATTTTAACCTCACATACATAAGAGATATACAAATCAAAATATACCGAGATGCCATTTTTCAGCTTTCCAGAAATTCTAATTTTCTGTCATCCTGAATTATCTTGTCTGTGTATATATAGACACTGTTATGGAGTGATGGTAGAAGTATAAGTTATTTCAATTTTTATGGAGTGTACTTTGGTAATAGCTATCACAATTACAATAATTTATGTTGTTTGAGTGAGTAGCTTGACTTTTTAAAATGGATGTTACAGATGGACATGTGTGAAATGACATATGCAAGATTGTTAATTGCAGCATTTTGTAACAGCAAAAAACTTGTAAACAACCCTTGTGTCCATCAGTAGGGGAATGTTTGAAAATATTATGGTGTATTCATATAATGGAATGTTAAGAAGCTGCAGAAGAGAATGAGGACCCTCTTTATGTCAGATGTGTAAACAGCTCTAAGATAGATTGTTGAATGGAAAAAGCTAAGCTTAGAACCATATGGGTAGTATGTTCTATGTGTACAGAAGGGTTGGGAGGAGAATATATAATCATGCATGTATATATGTTTATATGTGCATATATGGAAGAAACTGGGTGTGACAGGCTAGGCAGTGCTACCTTTGTGCAGATAAGTAAAGGGTACTGCTTCCTCAACAACTTCTACTTCTGGCTCTTAAAAAATTATTATATTATATTGATTTCGTTAGCACAAGGTACTTGGCAGTCATCCACCAGAAAATTTTAATGAAAATAGATAATATTGAAGGATTTCTTTTTTGAGATTCTGCAGTAAGTTTTTCATTATATTGAATTAAGCCTTTTCTCTAGGGAATTGAACATAACCTTCAGTTCATTTATAATTTTCTAATAATAATAGTTTTGAATAATAATAAATAGAAAATTTATCATTTTCTCTTAATAAGTTTAATTGGTATTAGAAATATTTGATTTTGTTAAGATCACCTTGTAGTTTATTTAAGGTAAAATTTTATAATTCGTGGAAGGCGGGATATAACTTTTGATAGATATACCTCTCGATATTTTTTTGAACTTTGAGTCATGACCTCAAAGTATTTAATTATTTTGAAATATAAGATTAAATTTAAAAGTGAAATAAAAAACTACATATTTAATATTGTTCTTTTACTAAAAATTTATATCTATGTATAGGGGTTTTTTATGTGTACCATGCATTTATTTTATCAGTTTTAAATAAAGTAATATCTGTATATACATACAGAGTTTTGCATTTATGTGCATGTATGTGTATGTCTTAGAAAAAAAAAGACTAGAAGGAATTAGACCAAGTTATATCTCTCAGCAATGGAATTTCAGATGATTAAAAAAATAGTTTCTTTACATACTTTTGTATTTTTCCACTTTTTACAGCGATTATTATATTACATTTATGGTAAATGTTTTAATGTTTTTTCTCTAAGGTTTTTTACCGAAGCTTTTTTTTTTTTTCCTTCATGAAAAGAGTATTTCAGCTTATATCTTTAATGGATACCGGATTGCCTCGGTGTTCTAATGAGAAAATAGAGCTTGCAATTCTGTGGTTCTTGGATCAGTTTCGTAAAACATATGTTGGTGATCAACTTCAAAGAACCTCAAAGGTAGGTTTTTTTTTTTACTACTGGAGAGTTTAAAACATGTTATTGGAGATGAAGAAAGATGTACCTAAACTGGATGATATAGTTGGAAAATTTCTACATAAGACATGTAATTGATCAATCCAGTTGTTGAATTGGTATTGAAATGCAATGTAAAATTAAGTTGCTTGTTTTATACCTAATTTACCATTTTCTTTAAAGATTGAGCAGCAGAGAGGTAGTGAATATGTTTTACATGGATAGTCATTAAATAGCGGAGAGTATTTAAGCACTAATGAATTTTGCCTTACTGTATTTCAAGACTGAAAGCATAAGATTTGCTCTTTTAGTAGTTCCGGGCTTTTTGGACACTTATTTATGTGTCTTCCTGTATATTTCACTAATTTCTTGGCATTTTTACATGGTTAAATAACAAGGACTAGGACAATTAGATGTGTCCTTGAGAGACTGCAATTAAATAACCTTAATGTTAGGAATAGTCATAGTATGATAATTCAGTGTTCAGCATCAGCAAGTTAAGATGACTTGATCTTGAAGTATAATGAAAGATTGTTAAGGGTGTGAGCCCTAAGCAGATTATTTAGTAGCATTAGATACTGACACTGAGTAAACTCTTCTCTGTAAGAAGTACTAAGGATATTCTCCTTTCTTTTGAGCTTAAAGTTTGTTTTTGTGACGTCGTAGGATTTTTATTGGAAAATTCTAAAATAAACTTTTTATACTCTAATTAGCTGTTTTTATCTTCGGAAATTTAACCTTCAGTTAACTTAGGATTTTCTGGTGATAATAATTGTGTAGTAGTGTGAAAAAATATTTTGTTTGGTTTTAAGATTATCCTTTAGTTTATTTCTGGTAAAATATTCTTTACTTTTTAAGGAAGTGATGCCATTTGATAATTTTTTTTTCTCAAATATATTGTGATACTATTTCTTAGAATTAATATCAATAAAATTCTCTTAAAATTCATTTGCCACCGAGTGACACCATTTGGAAGAAAAAGAATAGCTAGAAATAAATGTTTTAGGTTGTCGGGAAGTCAAATTAGAATCAGACAAAAATTACATACTATAAAATTTATACAACAGGGTGCCTTTTTAATAATCCCAGATGTGATACTTGAAGATTGACTATAAATCAAATTATGATAAATTGTCTTGTTTAATGTGTCCAGAGAGTTTCTTTGCTTTTGCAAAAGTGAGTACTCTCAAAACATTGCTAATACTATATCCATTTGGTGTAGGTATTAAATCAGAACAGTATAATATGGAGTAGAAAAGCCTTCTAATTATTGTTTTGAAGGCACCTGGAACGAAATATGTAAAATGAGACTAGTTGTTTTAGGGCTATGGGATTTCAGATTTTGTTTCAAAACTTTTAATATAAGGTAATTGTGAAAAAAGCAAATTACAGATTAGTTTTTCCTTTTTGATAAAGCTCGCACATTAGGAAAAAGTAAGCACATCATCAGAATGGTATTGAGTCCTTTATTGTCACTTTAACATTGTTGGTTTGTGTTAAAGGAAGTTAGTCCTAAGGTGACAAAATTTCTCAGGCATTTCTATTGCATAACCCCAAAGCGTAACTAAATCTTCCTTCTTTTCGGTTTCTCTGCCAATCTGTCTGAATAGAAATCCTTTTCAGAAGTCCTTAGTTGTGTGTCCCATCAGTCTCCTAGGAACTCTTCATGCTAGCTTTATTTCTTACAGTAGGCTTGCAAGGTTGGTTTTAATGTTCCCAGTTTACTAATGAAAGAACAGACTAAGACATTTCATAAGTACTATAGATACAATTTTTTAGCAACCAAGTAAGTAAGGAAAAAGGGTTGGAACATGTTTCTTGGTGGATGTATTGTCTGATTCCAAATTGTGGCAAAAAGTGGGAGAGTGTTAGATAATAGCAAATGAATGTTTAACAGTTAATGTGTGTACTTGTTTTTTACCAGGAACTGTGCTAAGCACTTTTAAGCAGGCTCATTTAATTGCATCATAAAGAATATGACTTCAAGGTTCTTCCCAGTGTCTTTTCTGCATGTGTCACCAACTTCATACTTCAGTACACCATGCTTGCACCGCATACTTTATATGTGGTAGACTTTTTTCAGGTTCTTCAACAGTCTGTGCTCTCTGTTAATTCTAAATATTAGAAGAAAATGTTCCTGCTTAATTATGCCTAGTGTTCCATTATCGGAACACTAAGCATGTGGGAGTTATTTATGTCCTACTGCTTAAGGTCATCGCCACGGTCTGATTACAAAAATTTAAAAAATTCCAACCTCAGTCGTAAATGGGTTAAGATACTGTTTTTTTTTTTAATCCAACTTTCACTTCTCTGCCTTATTCTGGCAACTACTTACTCTCATTAGAGATCCCATTCTTTAGGATACCCTTTTTCACTCTCAAATTCTGAGTGTTCTTTTTTCTGTGTTCTGTAGCACCTGTTTGCTCCTTGTTTTAGTGTTTATTACACTGCTTTGTAATTATTTATTAATAAATAGACTATAATTTTGATTAGGACTATTTTTGCCTTGTTTATTGCTATCTGAAAGGGCCTGGCATGTACATATTGTTTGTATGCTTTCAACTTGCTGTTGAATGTGTGTATTTAGTAGAATTCTATAGGAATTTGGCCTAGAGCTCATGTATAATACCTTCAGGTAATAAAGGGTATATTCTTGAGTTAGAAAATGATGCTGACTTGAGTGAAATTAAGCATCTTGAAAATTTTATAAAAGCCTGTATACACAACAGAATATAATTTATAGAAATAGTTCTTCAGGACCAAGGTTGAATTACTGAAGTGTCCTAAGTGATGTATGTGATAGAAGTCTTATACTTGAGAAAGAGTGTTGTAAATAGTAGCCAAAGTCATTTATTGAGTGATAAGTCTGTGTCAGATACTTTGTTCAGAACATGAAAAGCATTATATAATTTCATCCTCACAAAAATGCTATGAAAATAGCGATTTTGTTAACATCCTCCCTTTCTCTAGACATGGAAACTGAGGCTTAGAGTGGTTAACTAATGTGTTTAATTGGTTCAAACTGGATTTGAACCCAAGAAACCTGACTGCAGAGCCTGAGCTGCTGACCGCTTTGGTATATTGCTTCCTTTCTATTGGATCTTTCCCCTGGGATGTTGAATGGCCCCTTCAAACTTATTTCGAAAAAGGAACTCACTATCTTTTAAAACTCTCTCTTCCTACTTTCCCTATTTTAAAGAAGAACGACATTGAATTTTCCTTTTGTACTTCCTGCATCCAATTAGTCACCTAATCCTTCAAATTTTGTTTTTGGAGTATCTCTCAGGTGTACTCCTTTCTTCTGCCCCTTTCTTTTTAGCCTCACTCTCACTGCTTGTCATTTCCCATGGGATTTCAAAGGTATTCCTGTTGCCCTCTTTGTTTCCATTTTGCTTCTCCCACTCCAGTCTATTTTCCATAAGACCACCAGAGTATTTTTCATTAGAAAACCAAAGAGAATAATGTAATGAACACTCACATGCCTATCATTCCATTTTGTCAAGTCTTAATGCTTTGCTATATATTTTTTCAGATCTGTATATTTTTGAGTTAAATATTAATAATCCTGTTGCTGCTCTAATTTCATTTCTGTAGCTTCTTGCCCCAAAGTAACCACAGTCCTAAATTTAGTATTATTCTCATCCATGGTTTTGTGTTTTTTTCACATTTCTATGTATTTATAAACAAAACACAGCACTGTTAACTTTATAGAAAAGTGTTATGTAGTTTGGATCTTCAGTAGGAATTCTTTTTTTTTTTTTTTTTGAGGTAGAGTTTTGCTCTTGTTGCCCAGGCTGGAGGGCAATGGCATGATCTCAGCTCACTGCAACCTCTGCCTCCCATGTTCAAGTGATTCTTGTGCCTCACCCTCCCAAGTAGCTGGGATTACAGGCATGCGCCACCACGCCCGGCTAATTTTTTTTGTTTTTTTAGTAGAGATGAGGTTTCACCATGTTGGTCAGGCTAGTTTCTAACTGACCTGAGGTACTCCACTCTCCTCGGCCTCCTAAAGTGCTGGGATTACAGCTGTGAGCCACCACACCCAGCCAGAATTCATCTTTTTTTGATCACTGTTTTTGAGATTTATTCATGATGACATATATAGTTCTAATTATTTTAATTATTGAGTGGTATTACAGTATATTACTATGCCATTATATCCATTATATGTTCTTTTTTCTGTTGATATGTTAGATTGTTTCTAGATTTTCAATTTTCACAAACAATACTGCAGTAAATATTCTTGTATCTGCCTTCTCATGCATACGTAGGAGTTTTGTGAAGATAAATAGTAGAAATTGCTGGGCTGTAGAATGTACATATCTTAAGCTTTACTAGATATTATTAGTTTGCCTTCCTAAGTGTTATAACAGTTTATTTTCTCTCCCCCAGTAGGGTAGGTGCCTGTTTCTATTGTCATTATATGTGCTTTTGTCAGACTTTAAGTTTTGCCAGTCTTTAAGAAACATTTCTTCCTGTGCCATTTTTCTGCTTAAAATTTTTTATTGGTTTCTCTTTATTTGTAAAAGGAATTCTTGCTTATGATGAGACTTTGCCTACCTTTGAAATTGTCTCTTTTCATTTCACTTTGTGACATGATTTCTATGTGTTGCTGCCTCTTTCCCTTTGGTCTATTCCTGTGCATTACTCAGTAACTATTAATAAGTAACCACTATGTATTAAGGCCAGGGATACAAAAATGAATAGGATCATCCATCTCCCCTGTAAGTTTTTAGTTAAAGAGAACATGGGCAAATAGGGAAAATATTATAAAATTTTTTGTGTATGCATTCAGGCAGCATATGGTGAAATGAGGACCAGACAGTTAAATACATACTTCTAGGATTTTTGGTTATCTGTATGTGAAAATTTGGATTATGACTTCATATTATGCAAAAATCAATTTCTACTAGGTGAGAGGACAGACTCTAAATGTGAAAAGCAGAATATTATGATTTAGGGATAGGGAAGAATTTTGAGACATAAAAAGGCTAAGCTCTAAACTCAGAAGTTGATATCTTCTACCCATATTAAAAGCAAAAACTCTTGTGAATCAGGAGGTACAATAGACAAAGTAATAAAGAAAAACTGTAGGAATATATCCCTAATACATGTAACATATAGAGAATCAATATTCAGTTACGTAATTTTATGAATAAATAAGAGAAAAACTACCTAGGTGTGAAATGGTCCAAATACATGAATAAACAGTTCACAGAAGAAGAAATCACAATGGCCAGTAAACATTGTCTCAGTCCTCTGGGCTGCTATTAAAAAATACCATAAACAACAAACATTTGTTTCTCACAGTTTGAGAGTCTGAGAAGTTCAAGATCAAGGCTGGCAGATTTTGTGTCTGGTGGGAGTCCTTTTTCATTTTCATAGTTGGTGCCATCTCTCTGTGTTCGCTTAGTGAAAAGGGCACACAAACTCAGACCTCTTATAAAGACACTGATATCACCCATGAGAGCTCTGCCCTCATGACCTAATTGTCTCCCAAAGGCCCTACCTTCTTAATGCCATCATGCCAGGAATTAGATTTCAACATATGATTTTGGCAGGAACACAAACATTTAGACCATAGCATATCACCCTTGCCCCACAAAGTGCATGTGTCTGGGTCTGAGGAGCACACCCTGATGCAGCAACAGATGAATAAATACACTCAGACACAAATATGCAGTGAAAGAGTGGATTAGGTGGCCAAGCCACTCACCAGTACTGAGAAGAGTCATGTAAAGAGTTAGCAACCATGGCCCTGACCACCCAGTGAAGTTCACATTTATTTAGTACAGATTAAATGACAAAGGTCTTGAGTAAACACCACTAGTGGGTAATTAACTTTGCGAACCCCCTAGTAGTTCCCCACATGTAAGATTAAAGATTGGTTTTAGGACCACCTGAATAAACAAGCTATTTAGATAAACTCCTTTACATTACTATGTATTTATGCCCTAAGCTTTTAAGGGAATTCATCTGCCTTCAGCCAAACCTTTTACTGACGCTAAGTCAAACCTATGACCTTCCAAGAAGGTTTGTGACTATTTCCTATAACTATCCTTATAATTTTTCCTCTAAAATCTTTTCCACCCTGACTGAACTCCCACATACATGTCCTTCTTACATGGAAAACATGCCATTCCATTCTAGTTTAGTCCCCAAAGTCTTAGTTTATTCTAGAATCAGCTCCAAAGTCTGAAGTCTAGTGTCTCATGTAAATATTATCTAAATGAGATATGGTTGAGACTCCCTGATGATTCATTCTGAGCCAAATTACTCCTCTAGCTATGAGCCTGTTAAATCAGATTAACATCATGCATTTCCAAAATACAATGGTGAAACAGGCACAGGGTAGACCTTGCCATTTCACAAGGGAAAAACAGGAATGAAGGAGGAAATGACAGGTCTTCAACAAGTCCAAAAGTTAATAAGGCAGTGTTAAATCTTCAGGTTCCAGAATAATCTTCTTTGACTTAATATCCTACCTTCTGGACACACTGGGGTAGGTATTAGGCCCCCAAGGCTCTAGAGGGTAGAATTCCCATATGTTGGAGTTGAGTGCCTGCCACTCTCCCAGGATGGAATCACATGTCCGTGGCTCTTTTAGTCTGGAGTCCCAGAGATGACCTTGCCCCCATGACTCCACTAGGCAGTGCCATATTGGGGACGTTCTGTGGTTGCCCTTTCCTCACAGCAACCTTCTGCCTAAGTTGCACACCTGAAGCTCCAGGCAGCTCTATTTTTGGAAGTAGAGGTGGCCACACCCCTATTTTGTGAAGTGGAGGAAATGGTATTGCATATATGCCACCAGTGTTTACTATCTGTGCCCTCTGAAGGGGTAATCACTGTAGACTAGGCTGCACTTGGGCCTATGGAATTGCATCTGGGGCAGCCAAGGAGCACTGCAGCAGAATGTGGGGAGTGAAGTATTAAGGCAGGGCCAGGCAGCAAGTGCTAAGGTCCTGTGAGTACCCACAGCCCTTCCTTTGAAATCATTCTCTCTTCCGGGCGCTTTCATCCTGGGCTTGGGAGACAGAATGGGAGACAGCTCCAAGGATCTGTGATAGGCTTCCAGGGTGATTTTTTCCTTGTCTTGATGAGTAGCACCTGCCAGTCCAGCCACACCTTTTGTGTTCCCTCCTGAACACACTTTCTCATCTTTTACAGCATGGACAGGCCAATAATTTTTCAAACCTTTAAGTTGTCTTTCCTTTTGATTAAACATTTGTCTTTAAATCATTTTTATTCTCACATTTTATTACTGTAAGCATTCAAGGGAAGCCAAGCCACTGCTTTGCTTAGAAATTTATTCAGCTGGCTGGGTATGGTGAATCACACCTGTAATCCCAGCATTTTGGGAGGCCGAGGTGAGGATCAGGAGTTCAAGACCAGCCTGACCAATATGGTAAAACCCTGTCGCTACTAAAAATACAAAAATTAGCCAGGCATGGTGGTGGGTGCCTGTAGTCGCAGCTACTGGGGAGACTGAGACAGGAGAATTGCTTGAACCTGGGAGGCAGAGGTTGCAGTGAGCTGAGATTGTGCCACCGCACTGCAGCCTGGAAGACAGAGTAAGACTCCATCTCAAAAAAAAAAAAAAAAATTTATTCAGCCAAATATTCTGTATCATTCCTTACAAGTTCTTTTTACAAAACGGTAGGATACAAACAATAATTCAGCTAGGTTCTCTGCCACTTTTATAAGGGTACCTTTTATAAGGGCACTAATCCCTCTTGTAATTCTCTCCAAAGGCCCTCTCTCTTAAAACCATCACTTTGGAAATTAGGTTTCAACATACAAATTTCCCATACTTTTTCTGCAGCCCTGTTTGTTTTTTATTCTTTTTTTCTCGGTGTTCTTTGAATAGTGCTAGGGTCTGAATATAGATATAAAAGCTAAAGAAAAGAAAAAAAAGCAAATGGATTCCAACATCTTATAAATACTTTCTCTTATGATCAAGAGTAAGACAAGGATGGCTACTCCCTTCTCTTCTATTAAATATTGTACTAGGGGTTCTAGTCAGATAAGTAGGAAAAAAAAAAAGAAAAAAGAAAAAGAAATAAAAGGCACCTAGATTTTTAAAAAAGGAATCTAGGAAAAAATTACAACTCTTATTACAGATGACATGATCTTATGTATAGGAAATCCTTAGGATCCACTAAAAAAGTGTTAGAACTAATCACATCAGTAAGATTGCGGGATATAAGATCAATACAAAGAATGAGCTGAATTTCTGTGTACTTGCAATAAACAACCGAAAAACAAAATGAAAAAAAATCTGTTTATAATAGCATCAGAAAGAATTAAATAGGAATAAATTTAACAAAGAAGTATAAAACTTATAATCTAAAAATCATAAAATATTCTTGAAACAAATTAAAGGGGGTGTGATGTCATAACTGGAAAGATATCTTTTGCTCACAGATCACAAGACTTAATATTGTTAAGATAGCAGTACTCTTCAAATCAATCTACAGGTTTAACACAATCTCTACCAAAATCTTAGCTGTCGTCTTTGCAGTAATTGACAAGCTTATCCTTAAATTCATATGAAATTAAAAGAACTCAGAATAGCCAGAACAATCTTGGCAAAGAACAAAGCTGGAATATTCACACCTTCCAATTTCAAAACTTACTACAAAGCAGCAGTAAGTTATCACTCGTAATAGTACTAATTTATTACAGCCATCATAAGACAGTGTGGTACTAGCATAAGAATGTACATATAGATGAATGAAATAGAATGGAGAGTCCAGGTAAAAACCTTCACATTTGCAGTCAGTTGATTTTTGATAAGGGCATCAAGATAATTCATTGGTGAAAGAATAATTTTCAACAAATGATGCTGGACCAACTGGATATCCACATTCAAAAGAATGCAGTTAGTTCCCTCTCTCACACCATACACAAAAGTTAACACAAAATGAATCACATCTAAATGTGAGAAAAATACAAAATGCTTAACACATAGAAGTAAGTCTTATGACTTTGGACAGTGGTTTCTTAGCTGTGACACCAAAAGCTCAAGCAGTTAAAGAAAAAGATACATTTGACTTCATAATTTAAAAATGTTTTTACTTCAGAGGACATCATCAAGAAAATGAAAGCACAACCCACAAATATGAGAGAAGATATTTGCATATCATATGTTTGATAAAGGTCTTGCATCTAGAATCTATAAATAATTCTTATAACTCAATAATAAAAAAGATAACCCAGTTTTTTAAATGGGTGAAAAATCTAAATAGGCATTTCTCCAAAGAAAATCTATGAATGGCCAATAAGGACATGGAAGATCTTCAGCATCATTGGTTATCCTAGAAATTTACGTCAGTGCCGGAATTGGATACCACTTTACACTCACTAGGATGAATATGAGAAAAAACACAGATAATAACAAGTGTGAGTGAGTGTGGAGAAATAGAAATCCTCATACACTGTTTCAAGGAATGTAAAATATTGCAACTAATTTGAAAAACAGTCTGGCAGTTCTTCAAAAGGTTAAACACAGAGTTACATATGATTCAGTAGTTCTACTCATATATATATATCTCTCTCCAAGAAAAAGGAAACTACATTCTTCATAAAAATTTGTACAGGTGTTCACAGAAGTATTATTCCCAACAGCCACAAAGTGGAAGAATATTTGCATGTCTATCAGCTGATGAATGAATAGATAAAATTTGGTATTTTCCCAAATGGAATGTAATTCAGCCATAAAAAGAAATGAAGTACTAATAGATGCTGCAACATGTATGATAATTAAAAACATTATACTAAGATAAGCCAGCCACACACACAAAAAAAAAATTCCACATGATTCCAATGACTTGTAACGTCCGGAAGAAGCAAATCCATAGAAACAGAAAGTAGATTATTGGGTGCCTAGGGCTGGGGTTATTGAAGATTGGGTAGTCATGGACAAAAGGTATGAAATACCTTTGTGGTACTGAAATATTCTGAAATCGATATGGTGATGGTTGCACATATCCATACAAAAAAAATTGAATTGTGCACGTTGAATGTGTGAATTATATAGTAGGTAAATATGTCAACTCGTTACCAAAAAATCAGACCAAAAAACTCACTTTTCAAATGGGCAAAATATTTACACAAGCACTGAAAAAGGTTTCTAAATGACCAATATGCATATAAAAAGTTGTTCAGTATCATTAGTCATTATCAGGGAAATACTAATTAATGCCTAAGTGAAATATCACTGAGTATCTGGCAAAATGGCTGAAAATATTTAAAAATGATAAAATCAAGCCTTGATGATTTGATGAGTGGAACACATGATATCATTTGTTGCTGGTGGCAGTGTAAATTAATAAAATTATTTTGGAAAACTATTTGGTCCTACTTACTAAGGCTGAATGTAGTCTACCTTATGACTCATCAGCTCTACTCTTATTTACCCAGAAGAAATGAATTCATATGTTTACCAAATGCCATGTGCAAGAATATTTATAGCAACTTTGTTTATAATATCCAAGAAACTGGAAACAACCCAAGTCTCTGTCAGCAGTCAAATGGATAAATAAATTAATGTATAGTCATACACTGTAATATTAGTGTACAATTATTTAAAAAAAGAAAAACATGCAAAAAGTTGGATGAATTTATGATGAATTCATAATAATCACTTTAACTATGATGAAGAATAAAAAAGTCAGACCAAAAGAGTACATATTTTTTTATTCTACTTACCAATTTCTAAACAGTCAAAACTGATTTATGGTGATGGAAGTCAGAGTGGTGCTTACCTTTGGGCAGGGAGAATATATTGACTGGGAAAGTGAACAAGGGAGCCCTCTGGGGACCTTGAAATATTTTATTTTGATGGGGCTTACATGAGTATATACATATGTAAAGACACACTGAGTTCATATTATGATTTGTGCACTTCATATTGTGCCTCAATAAATTTTTTTTTATAAAAGATTAATGTACCTGAGAGATTCTAACTTTAAATTCCTGCAATGAAGAAAGCCAGTAGTTAGATGATTTGCACTAAGAACCCTGGAAAAGCTTAGAACTTGGAGATACTAGATACCTTTGAATGCTGCAGTTCAGGGTGTGGCTAAACATTAGATAACTGATTTACTTAGGATTAATTATAATCCCAGAACAACTAGAGATTGTCTCTCCCAAATTCTTACAAGAGATAGGAAGTTTTTTATGGAAGTTTGAACACCTGGGGGTAAGAATAAGACACTAGACCAAAAACTATTGCTAGGCATTTACAACTCTTAGTTGTCATAAACTGTTAGCTAGGGTTATAACTTCAAAGCAGGAAATTAGTGAAATGTTTTGTGATGAAGAAACTTATTTAAGAGAGAGACCTACAGATATAGATATATAGGATCCTCAGTTTTAAAATCAGCCTAACTGCTTATGACCCTACAAGGAGGTTTACTGGATGAGAAGCCCTGTTGTGAACAAAAAGCGCCTATTATTTTTTGAGTGACTCATTCTGATAATACAATTGACAATGGCTAGCCTCTTGAAGAAAGCCTCTTATGAAAACCAAAGAGAAAAACAAACAAAAAATGGGAAATTGGAGGAAAATAAAATTAATATTGAAATGATGAAACTAGAACAGGATTTTGTTAAAAGGATGATTCAGAAAAGAGCTCTTTGGCATTAAGACATGATAGAAGAAATTAAAACTTAGTAGGTTTGGAAGATAAAGTAGCCAATATCACCTTGAATGCAGAACAGAAAGTTAAAATAAAACTAGACAATAGGGGAGAAAATAAAATTAGGGAATCCAGGAGGTCCAACATTGGATTAATGGGAGTTCCAGCAAGAGAGAAAGGAAGAATACTAGAAATTTTTCTGTAGTGAAAGATAACAGGTTCCATACTGAAAAGGACTATCCAGAGGTCCAGCAAAGTGAGTGAAAGAAGATCCATTTTAAGGTATAGTATTGGAAGTTCACAGCATCAGGGTTGGAAAAAGAGGAGATCCTTAAAGCTTCCAGAGAGAAAAAAAGGGTGACATTCAAAGGACTAAGAATGAAAATTATATTGGTCCTCTCAATTGCAATACTAAAATGGAAGATAGTGAAACATTGTCTTGTGAATTTTGAGAAAGAAAATGAATTTCAACTTAAAATTGTATATCTAGTAAAACTTAAGTATGAAAATAGAATAAAGACATTTTCAGTCAGACAAAGCCTCAAACTTTACGTCTCTTATATCTCTTACCAGGAAGTTGCTGGAGACTATATGCTAAATTTAAGAAGGAAGCCCAGCAAAGAGCCGATGAAGGGAGACAAGGGATCTTAGAATCAGAGGATCAAACACAGGAGAGAGGCTCAGGGAAGCTCTAGGATAACAGCTGTGCCTCAGGCCTTGAGAGCAACCAGTTCAAACTGGAGCAGATGAGAGGTCATAGGTGTTTTGTTTTGTTTTTTTCTTTAAAAAAGCTGATAGATTACTTGCTGTCTTGGTCCAGGCTGCGAGGAATTGAGTTTTACAGATCTGGAATAGTGTTTTAGGATCAACTAGTAATAAATGAAAAGGTAAATGAGGTAAATGAAAAGAAAAGAAAACTTAGGTAAATGAAAAGGAAGTCAAACTAAACATTTGTACACAAAAGGAAATTGAGTCATAGCACCATGTAACTTAGTTATGAATAATGAATGCATTGTCATAAATATGTTGAGTCAAAGAATGTGAAAAATTTTAAATTCAGGAAATAGCTCTGTCTACAGGTTTATTTAGAAGAATGAATGAAAATAGTAAAAGATAGCTAGAAGAATATTGGGATCAGATATGGAGAGGAGTATGTCAGAGGATGGCAGTTTTATATTACTACTTTACTTTTTAAATTATATGTATGCATAATTTTAGTAGAAATACAAATTTGGACAATTACAATATAGTTTTATGCCTACAGTAAATAATGGTAAGCATTTGGTGTCATGAAAACACAGGGAATGGTGTATTTAACCAGATTTTGGGAATCAGAAAAGGCTTCTGGGAGAGAAGATTCCTGAATGAAATCCAGAAGAATTACTTGAAGCTGCTGAAAGGAAGGAAAGTGGAATCCATGTTGTTGGAGGTAGAGCAGAATATGCAAAGCCTTAAAGCTCTACACTGGAAGAAATCCAGGTAGATTAGTATAGCTAAGGCTTGTATTGTTCCCAGTGACCATTGCAGAGCCTAACATTAGATTCTCAGCAAATACTGAATAAATAAATAGCTGATGTGAGGGAAGGAGTTTTTAAGAGTGGGAAGACTGGGAAAGCAGACACATAGCAGTCACATGCAGCCTGCCTTGTATGTAGAACACCAGAATTCTAGTCAAAAAAGTATAACAAATTCAGGTGTCTGCCGACTGACTGTCATCCAGGTATATGGGTTCTTTCTGAGGTATACAAATAATCCACCCAGTTTAGCAACATATAATTAAAGTACTCCAGCATGTTCTTGGAATAAAATATAACTAAAAGTATATTTGGCCAGGCGCAGTGGCCCACCACTGTAATCCTAGTGCTTGAGAGATAAGGCGGGAGGATCGCTTGAGGCCAGAGGTTTGAAACCAGCCTGTGCAACATTGCAAGAGCCCATCTCTACAAAAAATTTTAAAAATTAGCCGGGTGTGGTGGCACACTACTGTAGACCTAGATACTTGTGAGGCTAAAGCGGAAGATCACTTGAATCCAAGAGTTCCAGGCTACAGTGAGCTGTGATCACACCGCTGCATTCTAGCTTGGATAAGGCAGCGAGACCCTGTCTCAAAAAAACAAAACAAAACAAAAGTGTAGCCAATAAACTATCTTATGTAAATAGATCACCTGTTTATTAGGGTATAATTTACAACATTAAACTCTTAGGATATATCAGAATTTTATGGTATTTCCTTTTTATTTTGTACCTATTGTTACCTGGTATGTCACCATTTACTGTAATTATAAATTATCTTAGTTTATGGATAACAATTTTAAGTAGTACATTTTTATACTAGGTATCTATTAGAAAAGGTCCATTTTCCACAGGGAGGGGAACATCACACACCGGGGTCTGTCAGGGTATGGGGGCTAGGGGAGGAATAGCATTAGGAGAAATACCTAATGTAGATGATGGGGTGATGGATGTAGCAAACCACCATGGCATATGTATACCTATGTAACAAACCTGCATGTTCTGCACATGGACCCCAGAACTTAAAGTATAATTAAAAAAGAAGGAAAAGGTCCATTTTCATTTTTAATTCAATTAAAATGTGATTTTAAGTTTTAAAAGTGGATAAGGAAGAGTCCTTTTAAAACACACACAGACACAGACGCGCGCGTGCACGTGCACACACAGACACACACACACACAAGCAGCTTGGCTTTTGAATATCTACCAAAAGTTAGAAGGTTTGAACTTTGTTCTTAAATCCCTTTACTTATTCAAGCTGACCCTACCATAACCATCAGTTTTGTCTTGATTGGTTATGAAACCTTATCAGTGAAGGACACTCCAAAAATTAATAAATGTGGTTGTTAAGATCCTGAAATGTATTTTTATTTAAAAATAGACCCATAAACAGTGAAACCAATCAAGCATAGTAAAATAGAATTTGCCTGAATTCTGTCCTCCCAAAACAGGATACCTGAAATTCAGCAAGAAGTAATTCCCTTTCTCTCTTGGGTTTAAATTTTGAAATAGACAAGTTAGTCTTAGAAATCTTTGCCCTCATTCTTGATTCCTTGTTTTGGTATCCTATTCAGTTTTTCACCACCAAAGAGTTTTCATCCTCCAGAAGAATCTGTAGCTCTTTTGTTCATCAACATCTACATATAGAGGAAAACGCACGTGCGCATGCACACACGCACGCACGCACGCATGCTTGCACATATCTGTTTTCTTTCCAGTACCTTGCATCTGCCAGATGTCAACGGGAAAACATTCCAGTTGAAGGATGTCATGGTATTGTATAAATGAATTCTCCTAGAAAGAATTGCCCTTCCTAAAGAAAATATTTGTTGGTGTCAGATAATTCCAATGGTATAACAAAGTGAAGTGAAAAAATCGGTATGCATTGTGGTAGCTGCTTGGGTAGGGGCACCACCTTGTCTGGGAATGTACACCTATGCTTCTTTCTTTTTATTTTTGGCCTTCATTCTTCTGAATTTACATATTTCCTAAAAATTTCTGAATTGCTTTTCAGGAAGATTTTTAAGACATTGGGAAGGTTATGAAGCCAGAGGGAATGAAAACAGAGTAGTAATTTATAAATCAGGTGACTATACTTCCATATTTACCTAAGATTTCCCCAGCTCACACTTGTTGTCTTGGTGAATTGTTAGCTAATAGCTTTACCTTTCATTCTCAAAAATGTCTTTGGGTGATAAATTATATGATCACCTTACATTTACATATAAAGCACATGTTTCTAAAGAGGATATCATAGTAATTTATCAATAAGTTTGTGAAGGCCAGGGAAGTGAGCCCTTCCATTTGACTCTGTGGCTCTCAGTACCTGAGTAAAAGCCTTGCTCCTAAGTGTCATGAACTAATGATATATAAGCACGTTTAGTATCTTTTTTGTGGAATAACTTGAAATTTGTTTTAAGCTGATAAGGGCTTCAATAGTGTAACTGTAGTGAACAATAATTTATTGTATATTTTAAAATTATTAAACAAGTGGGATTGGAATGCTCCTAACACAAATAGCAAAAGTATGAGGTGATGGATACCCCAATTACCCTGATGTGATTATTACACATTGTATGCCTTTATCAAAACATCAAGTGAACCCCATAAACATATATACCCTATTATGTGCCCATAATAATTACAAATCTAGAATTTTTTTAAAAGATGAGTGCTCATTGATTTTTTTTCAAATTGTCCAGAATAAAAATGGGAATTATCTAAACTTTCAAGCTTTATCTGTATGTGAATTTCTAAATTGTTTTGTGTCGTTACTTATTATTCAGCTTTTTTTTCTACTGTTGAGTACACATATGAAGCAGCAGATGGCATTCTTTCCCTGCAATTGTTACATCTTCCTGTATGGTGTGTTACAATAATAACAGTTACTGTTAAATTGAGTAGGAAAACACTTGAATAAGGACATAGAAAAACATATCATAATGGTATCTTCAATGGACTGCTACAACTATAAGTGCAATCCAGTGTTAAAATAATGTACTAGCTGCTGTTTCTTGGTACTTGGATATGTTTTGATTATTGGCAACATGTATATTTGTATTTGATACACGATGTGGGGGAAAAGTGTTTAGAAAATTCAGTCAAAACAAACTGTTTAATACATAGAATTTTCACTTTGGTGAAAAATAAGTAGCAGCTTTAATACATTTTAAACACTAAACATTGAAACATTTTAAATATTTCAGCATGCCAGATGTATCATATAGATTATAGGGGAAAGGTACCTGTGGCCTTTAAGAATCTTGAAGCTTGACTGTTGCTTAGTGAATTTGGGGATATTTTTTCTGCTAAGTGTTTTAAAGCTTTTCAGATTTTATTTCTGGGCTGCTTTTGACTACCATATACAGAATAAATATATCATAATCAGTTTTTATAATAGAGAACAGCAATTTGACCTAGTTAGGTTTTCCTCCTTGGTGATTGGTTAGTTTCTATATTTCAAGTGAATGCTCAGAGATTTGTTATTTTAATAGTCATGTCATAAGCTCAATACATATATAATACATCAGTATTCAGCTAGGCCTTTTTTAAAAAAGATAACTTCTCTATACCCCTTCTGACATTTTTATCCTGCATGGTAATATACATTAGCTATTTTTAAAAACACACATTTTATACCTGCTTAACAGAAAGTTGAGCAAAGCAGACTAAAAGCCTAATTATTTTATTTTTAAAAATGTCTTTCATGTATAAATAGATTTGCCAAATTACACTTTTGAGAATGAATTCCATAAGTGCATTTAAGTGTTGATGCAAGAGCATTAAGCACCAGATGAGGATGTTTGTGGCAGAAAAATTTACTTAAAATCTTAGCAGCCACTGATAATTAAAATTATGGTGTAAGTTAGTTACTAAATTTTACAACTTGAAAAACCTGTCCCCAATCAGTCTGTAATTTTTTTTTAATAGTCATTGGATCTTGTGGAAATCATCAACAAGCCAATCTTCCTCCACAAATTAGAAGGGGAGGACTACAAATATGCATATTTTTCCTGGTAAAAGATTTTCATAATTAAAATTTTATGTCTGCAGTTCATTATATATTTATTATACATACATGATCTTTGCATTTACATGATAGTTGCTGCTTCTGGGATAAGGGTGGATGTTGTCGAACATTCAGTCTCTGCCAGATACCTCTTACTGTTTATTATTTTGATACCAAATTAAATATGCCGTTATTTGACTAGAAAAAAAATTATCCAGGCATGGTGGCAATGCACCTGTAGTCTTAGCTACTGGCAATGAGTTTGTAAAATGGAGATGGGAAACCTTCCTTACTGGAGTCTTGGGTGGAGTCTGCTGTCTTAGAAATATTCAGGTTGCATAAAGTAAGATCATGTGTGAATACACGTCAGTAATTTTGGTATTTCAGTGATAAAGTCATAGGCAAACCTTCTACTAAGTTTTTACTAGAAATATGTTCACCTGTATTGGTGGTGCTAAAATTATCTTTATTATTTGTCAAAATAGCTGGCAGTGAGAATCTCAGGCTACGTACCTGAAAGTATTTTTTTCTGTCTGTAATTGCTGTAAATATCTTGCTTGAAGGGACTCAGGATGAGATACAATCTATCCTACTTGTGTTGCAGAAACGCTGAAGCTATTCAGTCTATGTAAATAATCCATCCCACATCTTTGCTGCTTCTTCAGTGAATGCTTAACATCGATATATTACGATGGCTTGAGCATCACTTGGAAAGATAAGTCACAGTAGCTACAAGTTTGTAAATAAAAATGATTGAAATATTTCCAAAGGAATTTTAGGTTTCAAGATAGCGATCCTATAGTGCCAAATGTTTCCTGCAAAATTGAATGAGGAATATTGTGGATTATTTCATTTTTTAATCATTTATTTCATGATTATTTAAAAGTTCTCTTTAGCAATTACTTAATCACTTCTGTACTAATATGTTATACTGTTTTGGTAGGGTAAGCATAAGAAGATAATCATTGGATATTATTCCCAAGCAAATTAGTATTTGGAGAACAGATATGTTTAGCATGAGAGCTTGGTATTAAGTAGTTTAAATATCTTAATAATGTATTGGAGTGTGTGTGTTTTTGTATTTTTTCCTCAAATGTTTACCATTCTTTGCTAACTCATATTCTTATCTAATATCCAGGAAGAAAAGTTAACAAGTTGGGCTTATTGAAAAATATATGTGTGACTGTTAAGCCAGAATTGCAGACTATCAATTTACATGTATATAGTATCATCACAAAGATGTAAAACAAACAATAAAAGCTAAAATATTAGCAAAAGGACAGAAGAAATATGACAAAATATTTATTGTCTCTAGTATTAAAAGAATAAGCATTTATTTTCTTGTTTTTTATGTTTTCACATTTTCCCTACTTGTTATATACATTTGGTAACATCAGTAAAGTCCAAGTTAAAGTGTTTAACTATAATTGTCTAAGTTTAAATGGTATTGCCATTGTTCAGATGATACTTTTAAGCAACAATTTAATTCATAGCATAGTTTGCAGTTTATTGAATAAAAATTTTAAAATATGGTATCAATAATTATTCTCCAATTATACTAGATTTTAAGTCTTATAAATGTAGATGAATGCAATATATGTTCATTAGATTCCCAATGATTTCAGAGAAAGTTGTGGTTTACTTCATTTCTGCTTATTTTATCAAAGTAGCTACCTCTTGGTTATGTAATGTTAAGCCTCTTGCCACCATGTGGCAGTAAACCAGATAAATAGGAACTTTAGTAGAGTGGAATATAATAGTTTATTTCTATATTGTAGCTGGTACATTTATTTTTTCCTTCCTCTGAAAAGGCCAACAAATTTTTTCAGCTTAAACAAAGGATAAATGAGCATTCTGGATAAGGCTTCTTTACTGTCCTAATGATTAATGATCACTGAACACTTTTGAAAGATTAGCATTTTTCAGAGCTGGTGAAAAAATATACTGTTTTATTTAATTATAAGAAAGTAAAGGCGCTTCACACTGACAGGTGGTGGAAATTAGCAGGCAGTTTTGAAATTGTGCTGTGCACGAGAAATTAGATCTCATTTTAATTCTGCTTTTCTCAACTAGCAAATGAGGTTAATGCCATACATATTCAGCTGATATGGATGAAGAAATTGATATAAAGTAGATCAACATAGCTACAGGGCTAGATTAATTTATAGGTAAAGAGGCAGTGATAAATGAAAGTAATGTAGTAGTGGTCACTAAACTCCTCTGCCATGAGGGATTCAATAGTGTTAGTTGCTCATTAAAGGCATTGTCGGGGTGCATCAAATAGAAATTTGAAAAGGAATAGCCAACTAACCCCTAATTATCAAAATACAGAAAATACTAATTATGCCTTAATTAGCTTTTCTTTTAATGTACTGAAATTTGTTACTTTTTGTGTGGCACAAATGGATAGTTATATCAACAATAAATAGGTTGTTTTAATAACTTTCTTTTACCTCTGGGAAAACTACACTCCAATTTTTAATATGCAATAATGCTTCTCTCTAGCCTGTAGGAAATGAAAATTATTAAGTAGCTTTATTTTTTTGAAGATTTTACAGCAGCTTTGGGAAGAATTATTTCACCGTGCATCAATTATTTTTAATTGAACTGAATATTTTTCAGATTGTACCAAATGCCTCTCATTTAAGTTTATCAGTTAGGATTTAAGAAAGCATCATAATGAGAATTGCATATAGCCTCTGTTATTTGTTACAATAAGACAATGATGATTATATATTTTGAATTTTTAAAAAGCAACCCAATTGTTGCTTGTAAAGGTAGTCTATTTATTTCTGGTAGTCAGTGTGGAGAATTAGAGGCTATATAAATTCTAGAAACTCGGCTTGTGATTCCTTTTCTTTCCTCAAATAAGGTAGTTATCAACAATCCAGTTAAGAAAGGATTTATCTGTTTAGAATAAAGATGTGGTGTTGCAGTGGGAGCAGTTTGGCCTTTTCGTCAAATAGATCTCCAGCCTGCTCTGGGCTTCAGCTAGCTCTTACTACCCCTGGGAAATCTCATTACTTTTTCTGAGTATCAGTTTCCTCACCTATCAACAAGAGTGATAACTTTTACAGAAATGTTGAGATGATTAAGTAAAATATGGCAAATAGCACAGAATTTAGTATAATACAGATGTTCAATAAAATAGCTGCTATTATTGATAAGAATAAGAAAGGACTGGTTTTTTTTTTAATTTACCACTTTACATTTAATGGAAAAATTCTCTTTGAAAGAATTATGTGTGTAATCTTTAGAACATCTAAGGTAATTCTAAATTTGTGTTGGAAACCAACCAATTGATCACAGATTGAGTTTTTTGTTGTTGAAGAATTTAGAAACAGTTGATCTTTGGGGCAAGTATTTATGGTGATTGTACATTTTGTCTCCTAATGCCAGGCAGAATTTGGAATTAAAACTAGACTGTTTGATTCTAAAGTCAAGACTCTAGAAAAAGATAAAATTATGACTTCTGACTTAATGAAATCTGTAATTAGTTCGAACTTCCACCCTCAGTTGCTTTCGATGCTTGTGTTGCATTTGTGTTTCCACCCATTCCTCCTCTGCTATCCTTTTTGGGTGAAATAGTCATGAAATGAACTGGCTATTAACTATATCTGTGCTTCTAACCCTCTCCTTTGTTTTCCTTGCTGGTAAAATAAAATAATAATATTCATTGCTCTTTTTGGTAATTGAATCAGTATAATCAGTGTGTTACGTATGCCAACATCCTTTCATTAGTTATGTTGCAGCTTTTGTCAAAAATAATTTGAATAGAAAAGAGGAGAGAGCAGGAAAGACATTTTATAATTAATCAAGATACGAATACTGTACTACCTTTAAAAAAAAAAAAAGCATTGCCCAGTCTACTTAACAAATACACTGTATGTGAAAGTAAGCCGTAAACTATGAAGCATTGTGCATCTCCATGGTACATGTCAAATGAGAATACTACGTTTCACCTGCTTACAAACTGACCAAAAAGAACCATTAAAGCAGTGATTCTGAAGAGAATGAAAATGAATGGGTTTGTTTCTGTGGAGAGTATAGGAGAGTGGAAGAGAATGTCAGGAAGAAAGGAGATAAGATTTTTATGTTTATCAAAAGAGATGGGGTTTTAAAAAGTTAGAAATGTTGAATTAGACTAGTGGCCTCAAACTGAGGTTCCAGATTAGCAGTGTCAGTCCACCTGGAAACGTTAAAAATGCAAATTCTCAAGCCCTGCTCCAGATCTTTTGAATTACAATCTCTGAGGTAGGCCCAGCAAGCCCTTCAGGTAATTCTGATGCTCACCAAAATTTGAGAACTACTGAATAGTTACTTGAAGACAGATGCTCTGACTTGTTTTTTTTTAGCATCAAAAGGAACTAGGTGGGTTTGTTTGGTAACGTACCCCCCCCTTTTTTAAATATATGTATTTTATTGCACTTTAGCTTCTGGGATAGATGTGCAAAACATGCAGGATTGTTGCATAGGTACCTACATGGCAATGTGGTTTGCTGCCTCCATCCCCCTATCACCCACATCTGGCATTTCTCCCCCTGTTATCCCTCCCCAATCTCCCTACCCACCACTGTCCCTTCCCTATTCCCCCCCAACAGACCCCAGTGTGTGATGCTCCCCTCCGTTTGTCCCTGTGTTCTCATTGTTCAACACCTACCTATGAGTGAGAAATGTGTTTGTTTTTCTGTTCTTGTGTCAGTTTGCTGAGAATGATGGTTTCCAGATGCATCCATGTCCCTACAAAAGACACGAACTCATTGTAGGGCTGTGTAGTATTCCATGGTGTTTATGTGCCACATTTTCCTTGTCAAGTCTATCATCGATGGTTGTTTGGGTTGGTTCCAGGTCATTGCTATTTTAAACAGCACCACAGTGAACATATGTGTGCATATGTCTTTATAATAGAATGATTTATAATCCTTTGGATATATACCCAGTAATGGGATTGCTGAGTCAAATGGAATTTCTATTTCCAGGACCTTGAGGAATCACCACACTGTCTTCCACAACGGTTGAACTAATTTATACTCCCACCAACAGTGTAAAAGTGTTCCTGTTTCACCACATCCTCTCCAGCATCTGTTGTCTCCATATTTTTCAATGATCACCATTCTAACTGGCATGAGATGGTATCTCAATGTACATTTGATTTGCATTTCTTTAATGACCAGTGATGATGAGCATTTTTTCCTATGTTTGTTGGCCTCATAAATGTCTTCTTTTGAAAAGTGTCTGTTCATGTCCTTTGCCCACTTTTGAATTGGGTTTTTTGTTTTTGTTTTTTCTTGTAAATCTGTTTTAGTTCTTTGTAGATTCTGGATATTAGCCCTTTGTCAGATGGGTAGATTGCAAAAATTTTTTCCCATTCTGTTGATTGCCAGTTCACTCTAATGATTATTTCTTTTGCTGTACAGAAGCTCTGGAGTTTAAATAGATCCCATTTGTCTATTTTGGCTTTTTTTTTTCCAACGCTTTTGGTGTTTCAGTCATGAAGTCCGTGCCTATGCCTATGTCCTGAATGGTTTTGCCTAAGCTTTCTTCTAGGGTTTTTATGGTTTTAGGCCTTATGTTTAAGTCTTGAGTCCATCTGGAGTTAATTTTAGTGTAAGGTGTCAGAAAGGGGTCCAGTTTCTGCTTTCTGCACATGGCTAGCCAGTTTTCCCAACACCATTTATTAAACAGGGAATCCTTTCCCTATTGCTTGTTTTTATCAGGTTTGTCAAAGATTAGATGGTTATAGATTTGTGGCATTGCCTCCAAGGCCTCTGTTCTATTCCATTGGTCTATATCTCTGTTTTGATACCAGTACCATGCTGTTTTGATTACTGTAGCCTTGTAGTATAGTTTGAAGTCAGGTATCGTGATGCCTCCAGCTTTGTTCTTTTTGCTTAGGATTGTCTGGGCTATGTGGGCTCTCTTTTGGTTCCATATTAAGTTTAAGGTGGTTTTTCCAGTTCTGTGAAGAGAGTTATAGGTAGCTTGATGGGGATAGTGTTGAATCTATAAATTACTTTGAGCAGTATGGCCTTTTTCACAATCTTGATTATTCCTAACCATGAGCGTGGAATGTTTCTCCATCTGTTTGTGTCTTCTCTTATTTCGTTGAGCAATGGTTTGTAGCTCTACTTGAAGAGGTCCTTTACATCCTTTGTTAGTTGTATTCCTAGGTATTTTATTCTTTCTGTAGCTATTGTGAATGGGAGTTCGTTCTTGATTTGGCTGTATTTAAGTCTGTTATTGGTGTATAGGAATGCTTGTGATTTCTGCACATTGATTTTGTTTCCTGAGACTTTGCTGAAATTGCTTAATAGTTTCAGGAGATTTTGGGCGGAGACAATGGGGTCTTCTAAATATACAATCATGTCATCTGCAAACAGAGACAATTTGACTTCCTCCTTTCCTAATTGAATACCCTTTAATTCTTTTTCTTGCCTGATTGCTCTGGCTAGAACTTCCAATACTATATTGAATAGGAGTGGTGAGTGAGGGCATCCTTGTCTAGTGCCAGATTTCAAAGGGCATGCTTCCAGTTTTTGCCCATTCAATATAATACTGGCTGTGGGTTTGTCATAAATAGCTTTTATTATTTTGAGATACATTCCATTGATACCTAGTTTATTGAGAGTTTTTAGCATAAAGGGCTGTTGAATGTTGTCGAAGGCCTTCTCTGGATCTATTGAAATAATCATGTGGCTTTTGTCTTTGGTTCTGTTTATGTGGTAGATTACATTTATAGACTTGCGTAGGTTGAACCAGCCTTGCATCCCCAGGATGAAGCCTGCTTGATCGTGATGGATAAGCTTTTTGATGTGCTATTGCAATCGGTTTGCCAGTATTTTATTGAAGATTTTTGCATCTATGTTCATCATGGATATTGGCCTGAAGTTTTCTTTTTTTGTTGAGTCTCTGTTGGGTTTTGGTATCAGAATGATATTGATCTCATAAAATGATTTGGGAAGGATTCCCTCTTTTTGGATTGTTTGGAATAGTTTCAGGACTGGTACCAGCTCCTCTTTGTATGTCTGGTAGAATTTGGCTGTGAACCCATCTGGACCTGGGCTGTTTTTGGTTGGTGGGCTATAAATTGCTGCCTCAACTTCAGCCCTTGTTATTGGTCTATTCAGGGTTTCAACTTCTTCCTGGTTTAGGCTTTGGAGGGTGCAAGTGTCCAGGAATTTATCCATTTCTTCCAGTTTTACTGGTTTGTGTGCATAGTTGTTTGTAGTAACCTCTGATGATGGTTGGTATTTCTGTGGAATCTGTGGTGATATCCCTTTTACCATTTTTTATTGCATCTATTTATTCTTCTTTCTTTTCTTTTTTATTAATCTGGCTAGCGGTCTGTCTATTTTGTTGATCTTTTCAAAAAACCAGCTTCTGGATTTATTGATATTTTTGAAGGGTTTTTTTGTGTCTCTGTCTCCTTCAGTTCTGCCCTGATCTTAGTTATTTCTTGTCTTCTGCAAGCTTTTGAGTTTTTTTTTGATGTTGCTCCTCTAGCTCTTTCAATTTTGATGATAGGGTGTCGATTTTAGATCTTTCCTTGCTTCTCATGTGGGCTTTATTGCCATAAAATTACCTCTAGACACTGCTTTAAATGTGTCCCAGAGATTCTGGTGCATTGTGTCTTCGTTCTTGTTGGTTTTGAAAAACATCTTTATTTCTGCCTTCATTTCATTGTTTATCCAGTCAACATTCAAGAGCCAGTTGTCCAGTTTCCAGGAAGTTGTGCAGTTCTGAGTTAGTTTCTGAATCCTGAGTTCTAATTTGCTTGCACTGTGGCCTGACTGTTTGTTATAATTTCCGTTCTTTTGCATTTGCTGAGGAGTGATTTACTTCCAATTATGTGTTCAATTTTAGAATAGCTGCAATGTGGTTCTAAGAACAATGTATATTGTGTGGATTTGGGGTGGACAGTTCTGTATATGTCTATTAGGCTTGCTTGGTCCAGATCTGTGTTGAAGTCCTGAATATCCTTGTTAATTTTCTGTCTTGTTGATCTGTCTAATATTGACAGTGGAGTGTTAAAGTCTCCCACTATTATTGTATGGAGTCTAAGTCTCTTTGTAGGTTGTTAAGAACTTGCTTTATTTATCTGGGTGCTCCTGTATTGGGTGCATATATATTTAGGATCATTAACTCTTCCTGTTGCATCAATCCTTTTACCATTATGTAATGCCCTTCTTTGTCTCTTTTGATCTTTGTTCTTTTAAAGTCTATTTTATCAGAGACTAGGATTGCAACTCCTGCTTTTTTTTTTTTTTATTTTTTGCTCTGCATTTGCTTGGTAAATTTTCCTCCATTCCTTTATTTTGAGCCTATGCGTGTCCTTGCATGTGAGATGGGTTTCCTGGATATAGCACACTGATGGGTTTTGACTTTTTATTCAGTTTGCGAGTCTGTGTCGTTTGATTGGGGCATTTAGCCCGTTTACATTTAAGGTTAATATTGTTATGTGTGAACTTGATCCTGTTATTTTGATGCTAGATGGATATTTTACCCGTTAGTTGATGCAGTTTCTTCATTGTGTCGATGCTTTTTACCATTTGGCTCATTTTTGAAGTGGCTGCTAATGGTTTTTCCTTTCTATGTTTAGTGCCTCTTTCAGGAGCTCTGGTAAGGCAGGACTGGTGCCGATGAAAGCGCTGAGCAATTGCTTGTTCGTAAAGGATTTTATTCCTCCTTCACTTATGAAGCTTAGTTTGGCTGGATATGAAATTCTAGGTTGAATGTTCTTTTCTTTAAGGATGTTGAATATTGGCCCCCACTCTTTTCTGGCTTGTATGATTTCTGCCAAGAGATCCACTCTGAGTCCGATGCGCTTCCCTTTGTGGGTAACCCGACCTCTGTCTCTGGCTGCCCTTAGCATTTTTTCCTTCATGATGAATCTGAAAATTATGTGCCTTGGGGTTGTTGTTCTTGAGGAATATCTTTGTGGTGTTCTCTGTATTTCCTGGACTTGAATATTGGCCTGCCTTGCTAGGTAGGGGAAGTTTTCCTGGTTGATATCGTGAAGAGTATTTTCCAGCTTGCATTCATTCTCTCCGTCACATTCAGGTACACCTATCAAACATAGATTAGGTCTTTTCACATAGTCCCATATTTCTTGGAGACATTGTTCATTAATTTTTACCCTTTTTTCTCTAGTCTTGCCTTCTCATTTTATTTCATTGAGTTGATCTTCGACCTCTGATATCCTTTCTCTGCTTGGTCAATTCGGTTGTTGAAACTAGTGCATGCTTGACAAAGTTCTCGTGTTGTTTTTCAGCTCCATCAATTCACTTATATTCCTCTCTAAGTTGTCCATTCTCATTAGCATTTCGTCAAATCTTTTTTCAAGGTTCTTAGTTTCTTTACATTGGGTTAGAACATGTTCTTTTAGCTCAGAGAAGTTTCTTATTACCCACATTCTGAAGCCTGTTTCTGTCAATTCATCACACTCATTCTCCATCCAGCTGTGTTCCTTTGCTGGTAGTGAGTTGTGATCCCTTGGAGTAGGGGAGGCATTCTGGTTTTGGGTGTTTCCATCCTTTTTGTGCTGGTTTCTTCCCATCTTTGTGGATTTATCTACCTGTGGTCCTTGTAGTTGGTGACTTTCGGATGGGGTCTCTGAGTGGACATCCTTTTTATTGATGATAAAATTATTTCTTTCTGTTTCTTAGGTTTCCTTCTAACAGTCAGGCCCCTCTGCTTTAGGATTGCTGGAGGTCCACTCCAGACCCTGCTTGCCTGGTGATCACCTGTGGCAGCTTTAGAACAGTAAGGGTTGCTGTCAGTTTCTTCTTCTGCTATCTTTGTCCCAGAAGGATACACGCCAGATGTCAGCCTGAGCTCTACGTTATGAGGTGACTCTTTGGGCATATGGGAGTTATGGAGCTGCTTGAGGAGACAGTCTCTCCCTTATAGGAGCTCAAGTGCTGAGCTGTGAGTTCCGTTTTTCTGTTCAGAGCTGCTGGGCAGGTACGTTTAAGTGTGCTGCAGCCGAACTCATAACCATCTTTCTTCCCAGGTGCTCTGTCCTGGGAAGATGGGGCTTTATTTATAAGTTCCTGATGTGCTGCTGCCTTTTTCAGAAGTGCCCTACCCAGCGAGGAGGTAGCCTAGTCACAGTCTTTCAGCAGAGGCGTTGCTGAGCTGCCATGGACTCAGCCCAGCTGCTGTGTAAACTTCCTTGTGGTTTTGTTTATAGAGGTGTAGTTAGAACTGCCTCGGTAATGGCGAACCACGGTAATGGTGGACTGCCACAGTAATGGCAGATTGCCTAGGTAGTGGTGGACTGCCTTGGTAATGGTGGACGCCCTTCCCCAGACAGAGCTGGACCGTCCTGGCTCCAGCTGCAGTTGCTTGGAAACTCTTAATCCAGAGCGTTTCAGATTGCTGGTCTTTGTGGGGGTGGGACCCACCGAGCCAAATCACCTGGCTCCCTGTTTTAGCCCCCTTTTTTTCAGTTGAATGGGCGCCTCTGTCTCCCAGGAATTCCAGGTGCCAGTTGAAATAGCCGCCCAGATTTGTATGAAATTTTCTGCAGAGATCGCGAAAACACCGACTAAAACAGCCATGCTGGAAACTCGTAGCACTTTTCAGGCCAGGAATCGCCTGGTCTGTGGGCAAATAACCTGTATGGGAGTCCGCTGTTCACTCACTATCTGCTTTCACTGGGAACTGCACTCCGGAGCTGTTTCTATTCAGCCATCTTGGATCTGCCTCCCCTCCCCCTTTTTAACGTGACAACCTGATCTTTTCTTTCTTTTAAGCTGTGCTCTAGAGAAGGAAAGGGCGAAAAAGCCACTTGTCCATTGTATGTTAAACATTGTGCTAAAATACTCTGGAGGAGGATACAAGTCAATAGGATCTGTGTCCTCCTGTTCCAATAACTATAATGTGTATGGTTATATACAGTTTTTATGTAAATTGTTTTAAATTTTCTGCTAGTGACTTTTCAGAAAACTGCATTCTGACTGACCATAGTTCTCAAATGTAACTATTCCCTGTTCTGGGCATTTTACATGTATTACATTGCTGGCTATCTGCAGACTTTAACTTTCTAAAATAAATATTTTTTAAGAAAAGTACTTGAGACACTTTAGCGAGTTTAGGTCAGTAGTCACACTTTGTTTGTTATGAGAATTTTGGCTTTAGAATCAGATTGTTTGGATTTAATTCCCTGTTATGTGTCTTACGCAAATAGGGAATATTTCTAAGCCATTCTTTCTTCATCTAGAAAATGAGAATAATAGTACCTATGTTTTAGGAAAGTTTTGACATTAAATGAGAGTGTGTATAAAATTGTTGGCACAGCGCCTAACGTGTAAGTGCTGAATAAATATTAACTGTTGTGATGACCAGTGCATGACTGTCACTTTTCTGGTTCAATTTAACTAATATACACTTTTCTGGTTCAATTTAACCAATATACACGTTTTTAGAGTTACAAAATGTTAGAGCCCTGAAGAAGCTACAGATATAATTTAAATGAACAGTCTCCAAGCTGTTTTCTATAGCTCACAAGACTCCTGCAAACAAGTTAACAGAATTGTTTTTTTTAAAAAAGGATTTTTTTTTTTTTTCAAAATAAATTTGGAAAAGCCAGTGTATTATATCTCTCTTGGAAATTTATAATGCACATTGGCATATTAAAGGCTTTAAGGAGCTCCTACCTTAAATGATCCTTAGTAACTATCAAAATTACTTAACCATAGAAACATTATCTGTGGGAAACACCTACTTAATGTTTTGCAAAATACAGTCTGGGAAATGCCGTCTATACCAGGCACTTTCTTTAATTAAGAAGCATCTCCCCCACCCCACTCCATAGAAATTGATGACTTGCCTTAGGTCATACAGCTGTAGACTCAGTTTGGAACTCAAAGCTTTTCCTAGTCTTGGTTCACTTGTTTATCTAATCAAGTTCAGATACAGAAAGGAAAATTATTTGAATTGTTAGAAAATTAGAGGTGGTTCTATTATGCAGAAGGAAAAAGAGATGTGAGATAATTCTAACACAGTGCTTCTCATTTTTGCCTGATTGTAGGAGAATCCAAGATACTTGTTTAAAACACAAATTCTTAGACTCCTATAAACTTTGATTTGTAGGGATGGGGTTGATTATCATTGCTGAATCATACATGAAAAGGTCCAAGATTTTAAGAGTTTGATCTTTATGAAATGTGTCTTATGACTCTGAGTGACTAGATAATTGGTGTTAACTTTCTGCATTGGCCGAAAGATGATTAAATATGGACCCGATTCTATCTCAAGAAATGCTAATAAACCTCATTTCATGTACACTTACATCTTAAAGAAAGAATTTGGTTTACTTGCTTATTTGTTCTTTCCTTTCAATACCTTCTAGTAGCTAGTGCCTAATGCAGTTATAGAAACCTGTCTATTAAAGTAGCTGTAAGGTCATTTAAAGCTATACATTTTAATCAATCTAACAAATTATCCTCGAGCTATATTAAACACTCTTTGTATAAATTAATGACTCATTATATTCCCTTTTTACTTTTAGACCATGACATTGTTGGATTTACCCTAAAGGGATAGGATGCCTATAATTTAAACTTAAATCTAGATCTTATGTAGAAAACATCTAAGAATTTGTAACTGGTAAATGTGGACAATATTTAGAATAATAACATTGCCTTTATAACTGATACCTATTCAAGTCCTGTAAAGACAGTAAGAATTCCCAATAAAATGAGAATTCGTTCTGGTGTATACTCAGATATCTGTTTTCAAATATTCATAGTTAAACCAGCCATTTGAAGAAAGGACTGTATATTGCATTAATTAAATTGTTAAGATTTTTATGATCTTACATGGTGATTTTATATGCTACAGTTGAAACATTTCTGAGACATGTTGTATGTGTATCTTTTCTTTAAGATATTGATATTTATGGCCAAGCTACATATACATTTTTGCATTTAGCACTTTTTAAAAAATAAGTTGTCAATTAGCATGTATTAGGTTAAAGATGGGTTTGTGTAGTTTTCACTTTCAAAGTTCTAATACTATTATCTTTTGTTCACCAATTTATTTTGTAACCTACTTTTTCTTCATGTTTTGACTTCGGAGAAACCAAACCAAATAAAATGTAATCTGAAGGTCCTTAAAAATATTCATATTTGTTGACCCAGTGTTTCCTGTCTGGAATTGCAGCCTGAATAAATAATTTGAAATACAGGCAAAACTTTGTATACCAAGGTATTAATCCCAGTGATATTTAATAGAGTAGATGATCGATTAAGTATGATACAGCCATATGATGAACTATTAGGCAGATAATAAAATTTGTTTACCAAATGTAAAGTTTTGTTCTTTACCCCATTGTATTCCCTATTTTTAGGCATAACCACTGTATCACTCCAGACATTTTCCTTTATGAAAAATGTTTACATGGTATGATGTTTTGCATATAATATTGCATTTAAAGGAAAGGAAGTGAACAACTTATGAACATATACGTATTTTTAAATGTCACTAAAAAGATTAGAAGAAAATATATTAAAATATTAATGCTGGTCACAGTGGCATGTGCCTTGTAGTTCCAGATACTTGGGGAACTGAGGCAGGAAGATACCATGAGGCCAGGATTTTGAGGTGCAGTGTGCTATGATCACATGTGAGAATAGCCACTGCACTCCAGCCTAGGTACATAGGAGACCCTGTCTCAAAAAAAAAAAAAAAAGTTAATGCTCATCTCTGGGTTAGATGTATACTTTCAGTTATCCTCCATAGCCCCTCAAATAATTTTATTTTTAAAAAAGCTCATGGAATAAGGATAATCTTTCTACACCAAAAGGGCTAGAAATCTAAAAGTCTGAGACAGAGAATGCTTGAGGGACTCTCTCCTTTCTCATTGTTATTAAATTTAAGTATTAGTTAAAGCTGGTTTTTTTTCCTAAAAAGCAAGGCAATGAAGGAAAAGATAAGGACAGTAGTAGACAATAATGTCAATGAAATAAAATGAGAAATGGAAAAATTTTTAATGGAAATTTGACTTGGAGTGATTGTAATAATACCTGGAATAAACTTCAAAGGAAGCAAAAATAGTCTTCATGAGATTGGGTATCTTGATCATTTGAAATTGGGATTTGTTTTATCCATACTGTGTAAAATAGCTTTTCAGCTACTATACTAGGTGAATATGAAGAAAGTTTTCTGTTCTGGAGCATTTTGATTTCGTAGTTATAATGTGCCAAAAAGTTTTTACAGATAAAAAGTCATGAAGACAGAGTTCAGACCTAGGATGTTTGTACTCAAAAGCACTTGCTGTCGGTGTACATGATGTTTAGCATTTTACCTTCTGGGTAAGATGTACTGCTTCGATTGTGGAAATAAAAAAATATATCTTAAGTTACATTGTCATCATTACTACTTTTCCTTTTAGAAAAGAATGATTTATCTTTTTCAACTATATAAAAGAGAAGAACATTTCTCAGTGTTCCTACTCGTTTTGTATTAGTTTCTATAAAATTGAAGTGAACTGCTAGCAAAAAAGGGGGAAAACCCAATTACAGTTAAGTCCCCAAAGCTGCATTTTGACTCCAAATCTTCAGTGTGATGTGTCTAGAAAGGTAAGAATCCTGAATGATATGGTTTGGCTTTGTGTACCCACCCAGATCTCATTTTGAATCATAATTCTCATGTGTCAAAGGAGAGACCAGGTGGAGGTAATTGGATCATGAGGGCGGTTTCCCCCCAAGCTGTTCTTGTGATAGTGAGTGAGTTCTCACGAGATCTGATGGTATTATGTGCTTGATAGTTCCTTCTACATTCATTCTCCCTCCTGCCACCTTGTTAAGAAGGTGCCTGGCTTCCCCTTTGCCTTCTGCGATGATTGTAAGTTTCCTGAGGCTTCCCCGGCCATGCAGAACTGTGAGTCAATTAAACCTCTTTCTAAATTACCCAGTCTTGGGCAGTTCTTTATAGCAGTGTAAGAATGGACTAATACATGGAGGGTGGGGAAAGAGTTTGTCAAATGCAGAGTCCTGTATCCTTCAGAGATGCATATGCAGTAAACCTGAGGTAGGACCCAGAAATCTGTTTTAACAAGCACTTCTGGTAATTTCAAGATAGATAATCCTTCAACAACTCTTGAAGAAACTGATCCAAAAGTTCTTCCTCCCAGTTCGCATAGTGAATATACTCCCAAGTTTTAAAGGATTTCTTTATAAGTCCTCTCAGAAAGTCTTTCTAGCATGCTTGATATAGGTTTCTGTTTGCCTATTTGGCTTAGTTAAATATTACATAGCCATTCTTATTTTATTCCAAACTGTTAGAAAAGCATATACAAATCCATTATTTCTGTTTAATTTAGTATGAACAGACTCACATCTATCATTAAGGGAATTCTTGAAATCACTTTAGAAAAGAGGAACAAAAGGACTATAAGGAAATGAACCAAAGTGTTCATTTTCCTTATTTCTCATGACACAGAGAATTTATTTTCCTCTACTTTTCTGTATTTTACAGTATTATTTCTTACAAAAAGAAGCATATTAATTTAAAAATACCCTTTTTAGGCCTGGTGCGGTGGCTCACACCTGTAATCCCAGCACTTTGGGAGGCTGAGGCAGGCAGATCACATGAGGCCGAGGATTTGAGACCGGCCTGTCTAACGTGGAGAAACTCCATCTCTACTGGAAAACAAACAAAAACAATAAAATGACCCTTTTTCTATCTTCACAGTTAACTTGAAAATAAAGATTAAAGTCTAACAATTTTTTTTTTTTTGAGATGAAGTCTCACTCTGGCACCCAGGCTGGAGTGCAGTGGCGCAATCTCAGCTCACCGCCACCCTGACTCCCAGGTTCAAGCAATTCTCTGCCTCGGCCTCCGAAGTTGCTGGGATTACAGATGCTTGCCACCATGCCCAGCTAATTTTTTATTTTTAATAGAGATGGGGTTTCACCATCTTGGCCAGGCTGGTCGTGAACACTCCTCACCTCGTGATCCACTCGCCTCAGCCTCCCAAAGTGCTGGGATTACAGGTGTGAGCCACTGTGCCCAGCCGAAAGTCTAACAATTTCCCATTAATTTGTTTATACTTCGTTTCACCATGTGCTGTGAAGTCTGTGAAATGCATGTACGTTTCTCATTGACTGGAGTATTTTATTGTTATGTATGTAGATTTTTGAATATAGCATTTTGAACATAATGGTCACGTTGGAGCAATTGCCATTTCAAATCATTAGGAGCACTCAGGTCACTTTGGCATGGAGCTGTTTTGTAAAAGACATAGAAGCCATTTATAAGCCTTGGTTTGCTCTTTAAAAATTTATTTCATTCTGAGGCTTATCTGTGTAAAATTACTAAAATGATCGTGGTTAGATTTTACATTGTCACAGTATTTAAATGTATACAATATGAAAAATGTAGTTGTACCTAGAAATAATGTCAGTACTAAAAGTAGTAAAGGACTTTGATAGCAATATTAATCCATCATTAAGCCCTTCTCATTAAACAGTGTAATAGTCTTGTTGAAGTTTGTGTGGCATTTTAACCACTATTAATTAAAAATAGACCTACTGACTAGTCTGTTTTACTATGCTTTATTGTGTCTTGGATGTTCATTCAGATAATTTTGCTGTTGAGAAATCAAATAATCTATTATAGTTTCAATTAAAAATATATATATTAGAAGGGTACAGGTCTTAGGGCTGTGAGTTTTAATTTGTGTAATTTTTTTTTATTTTGGAAAGGAGATTTCAGCTTTTTTCTAGTAATTTTTCATTTGTGAGTACTGTTTTCTAGATATAGAAAATGAATATTCGTAAACCTAGATAGATGATCAGATTTTAGGATATTTTGCTTGCATGTTATTTTATATTAATTTACTATAATAGAATTGTAAAGGTTATAACAAGAATATGTCTTGATAAATCATCTGCAACCGTGAGGCGGTTAAAAAAATTTGAGGCTCACTGAAAAGTGTGTGACTTACCCACTCTCTGTTATTGCTAGTATTAGAGAGAAAACTAGAATCTACGCCTTTATTTTCCTGATGTGATGATTTTATCTAATTATTATTTATTTTCTTAAATCATTGCATTAATACATTTTTCACAAGTAGCGCAGATGTCAGTGTTTGCAATAATTAAGTTTTTAAGTATACTTTTATAATTGTCAATAAAATCCTGATATTTGTTACAGAGTGGGCTTTTTAATCATATTTTTACAATAAAAAGTAAGCAATTATAAAAATAAGTAGCCTAGTTTTTCAATTGGTATAAGTTGGCTTTATTTTATACTGCTAATAAAGGCATATTATGTTCAAGCCTTGCAATTATAACTCAAATGCATATCCATTAACTGAAACATTAGGCTGAGTATATAATTACTGTCTAGAGCCAGTATCTTTGTGAAGCTGTACCTATAATGCTATTAAATTAGAAACAATATTTATAAACTAATACTTAAATAATTCAGAATTGATATATTTTTGCAAACTTAAACATGAATGCTATATACATTTAGTTTGATTGTTTTTATGTGCTTAGAAAAATATGGGAATTCTCAAAGATAATTGAAATATGTGTCTTGAGATAGATGAATTTTTAATATAATTGCTATAACCTAATACCTATCATTATTTCTGAAGTCTTTTTTTTCCATATTTTTTATTGTGGAAAGATATATACAACATAAAATTTTCTATCTTAACCATTTTAAAGTATGCAGTTCAGTGATATTAAATACATTCATATTGTTATACAACCATCACAACCCTTCATCTCCAGAAGTCTTTTCATCTGCAAAACTGAAACACTATACCCATTAAACAATAATTTCCGTCCCCCCACCAGTCCTTGGCAACTACCATTCTACTTATTGCCTCAATGACTGTGACAACCTCATATAAGTGGAATCACACAATATTAGTGTTCTTGTGACTGGCTTATTTTACTTCACATATTGTCCTTAAGGGTAGTTTATAGTGTAGCATAGATCAGAATTTTCTTCTGTTTTAAGGCTGAATGATATTCCCTTATATGTGTATATCACATTTTGCTTATCCATTCATTCATCAGCAGACACTTGGGTTGTTTCCATGTTTTAGCTATCATGAATAATGCTGCTATGAATATGGGTGTACAGATATCTCTTCGAGAGCCTGCTTTCAATTCTTTTGAAGTAGAATTGCTGCATCCTGGGTAATTTTGTGTTTACTTTTTTGAGGAACCTCCATGCTCTTTTCTACAGCAGTTGTACCACTTAATATTTCCACCAATATTGCACAAGGGTTTCTCCGCATCCTCACCAACACTTATTTTCTACTTTGTTTTACTGAAGTCTTTTATTCATACAAAATAAAATATGTATAAACTTGATTTACAAAAAAACTAAAGTGGCTATAATCAAGCTTTTTAACACAAAAGGTCTTTTTGGGCCTATCAATGCAAATTGCTTTTAAATCTGAATATATTGACTATTAAAATTTACTGGACTTGTATTTTCAATTAAATGTACCACCTTTCTTTACTGTTATCACATTTGGAAGGATGTTTTGATGATTATTAAATATAGATGCTTCCCAATTTTCTACAATGCTCCTTTTTAATTTGTATAACTTAGATGTTATTATATGACATTACTTATTTATTTGGCACTACTAAATTTTCATTTCAGTTGGCTTGGCTATATATCTCCAAGCCATTTAATGAGTCAAGAGACCTCCTGCCTCATTTTGTCCCTGCCACTAAGGCTGCACCTTGTGGTAGAAATTATTTTGGCTTTGAAATCTGATAAACTTGATTTCATTGCCCATCTTTATCATTTAGTAGGTTTGTGGCAGTTAGACAATTTAGCTAACTTTTCTGCATGTCAGTTTTCCTAAAGAAAACACTGCTGGATTGTTCGAGGTTAGAGATAATAAATATAAAGAGTGTCAAACAAGATTGGTGTTCACTAAATCATAGCTATTAACATTGCTTTACTTGTAACTTTGGGCAAGTTACTTATAATCTAAATCTTAGATTTACTTCATGAAAAATGAAAGGACCGAATTGGATTAGGATAAATGGTCTTAAGACCCTTCATAATATACAGATATTTTTATTTTGCACACTTTTGTGAGATTTGTAGTGTTCATCAGATTCATAAAGTGGTTTGTAAGTCCTCCCAATAAAAGGGTAAGTTCTAAACTAAGTGATCTCCAACTTATTTTCTTATGATAAAATTTTCTGCTTATGGGCTGCATAGTCAGCCTCAGGGTGACTGAGGTTAGGGAAATTATTTTTGAAAAAATGTTTAAATCAAGACCTCAGAATGTAAATGTTTGTTGCTGTTAAAAGTAATTATTGTAGTCTTCTAGCTTTTGGTAATGATGGTTATTTGTATCAAATAACCATCTTGCTGATAACAGTTATAACATCTAGACAAAAAATTAAGAAAAAAAAACAACACTGTTTGAAGGCAATGGAGAGTGACCCAAAGTAGTTAGAAACTGGAGGTAAGATGCGCCTTTATGGAAAGGAGCCAACCTGTATGAGGTCTACATTTATCTGACTTATTCTTTAAAGAAATGCATAAGTTTATGTAGTATATTGGAAATACAGCTCAAGCAGAAATCAGCCCTCTTTTTGATGAGTTAGAGGATGATATTTAGGGCAATGCAAGCAGGTGAAAATTAAGAGTTATCCAGAAAGGAAGGAGCCACAAAGTGCAGGAACCCCAAAATTTTTGTGCAAGTTTCCGCCAAATCCTTGCAGGACAAGATTCCAAGAAACCCAGATGCAGTGAAGGAACAATAGTCAGAAAGCTTAAAGAATTAAAGAGCGATCTTAGCAGTTGCTGGAGATGCCCTTTAGAATTATAGCCCTGGTAAAAGAGAAGAAATTGGTAAACCCTCAGGCTTGGTACTGAAAACATGAAATGGCCAACATAGTATGGATCTTATCCTATGATTAAGATCTCTGTGATAAACCAAAGCCAAACTGAAATAGCTATCAATATTTTCAAACCTTTAAGCAAGCCCTTACAAGGTTAAGGCAATCTTCCATTAATTCACTTGTCTGCAAGAATAAAATTCATTATTTTCTGGAGGAAGCTAATATAATACAGAGTTCCAAGATTATATGTAGTACCCAGCCAGAAATTAATAGACAACTGATGAAACAAGGAAAGGCAACTCACTGGAAAAACATCTACAGAGAGAGACCAGAAGTTCACTTAGATGCTGGATTATTAGACATGGACCTTAACTATACTAAATAAGCTGAAAGATCTAAGGGGAAAAAAGGAGGAAACTCCCCTACTCCCCACAAATCACCAATATCAGGAATGAAAGAGGGGACATTAGTATAGATCCTACAGACATTAAAAGGATTATTAGAGAGCCTGATGAATAAGCTTATACCAGTAAATTTGACAACTTAGAAATGACAAAATCTTTTAAAAAAGAACTTACCAAAACTAATAAGAGAAGAAATGGAAAATCTAAATGGGTTTACATTTTAATAAAAGGAATTTTAATATGTAATTAAAAATCTTCATACAAAGGAAATTGCAGGCCCATATGGTTTCACTGGTGAATTCTATCAAACATTGGAGGAAAAAATACCACTCTACATAAACGTTCAGAAAAAAGAGGGAGAGAAGAATTTCCCAGTTTTTTTTTTGTGAGTCTAATCTAACCAATACAAAAACCTGACAAGGGCATTTCCAAAGAAGATTGCAGACTAACATCCCTCATGAGCATAGACACAAAAATTCCCAGTAATTTTCAACTTTATGCAGATTATTAGGTTTAGAAAAGAATTCATCAGTTTTTAAGATTAAATCAACTAACAGTAGATATTGTACTGCTTGTATTTGTTTAGTTTGCAATCACTTAATAATGTGAATAAGTATTGATGTTATTACCCAATTTATTATCAGATATGGCTAGGTATCATATGAGGATAACCAATTAGTGTAGTTTCTGGTCTCTCCCTTAAGTACTTTTATAATGGGACTTTAAGTCTCATTATAATTCTTTCTGTTCTTTTCTTTGTATTTGTTTAAAAGGAATTGAATTTTAACCCATTTTTCATAATTATGGAAATTTATTTTTTCCAGTGATACATTTTGGAAATTTTCAAACCCACAGAAAACTTAATGCAATGCCCTCATACTTCCCACATTTGTTTTACCTCTCTTTCTACATCTACGTATACATTGAAACATACATATGATATATAATCATATTTTGGTAAACCATTTGAAAATAAGTTATATAACATCATGAGACTTAACCCCTAGTATTTTTTAATATATCTCCTGAGAACAGGAGTATTCTCACACACAAACACAATGCTACATTACACTCAAATGTTGTAATGATGTAAGAGTATTATTTACTACATAGTTTCTAGTTGTTTTTCTGTTTGTCCTAGTAATGTCCTGTATAACATCAGTCTCCCAGTGTTCTGGATTATAGACATAAGCCACTGTGCCCAGCCTGTCTTAGTCTTAAGTGCACTTATTACATCTGTGATTAATCACAACTATAATTAGTGTGATTGTCTTTTTCACAAAACTGTAAACTCCATAAAAGAAGGCTTTGTGTCTGTTGTTCACCATTGTATCCACAGCACCAAGCACATTTTCTGATACTAAATATTTGTGAAATGAAATAATAAAGGAATATATTATGTCTTTTAATTATCACAAAAACCCTGTAATTTATTATTTCTCTTTGGGAGGCTTTTAAATTCCTTGGGAGAAATTTGGTAGAGAATAATTACAATAGCTGCCATTTATTGAGAAACTCCCATGTGCTTGCTAGTCACTAGGCTACATACACAATCTGATTTTAACCCTTAGGACACCCCTACAATGTAGTTAACTTTATTCCCATTTTTTAGATGGGGAAACAGGTTCAGAGAAGTTATTTCACTTGACTAGTGTTAGTGGGCTAACTGTGTTAGTAACACAGTTAGTGACAGAGCCGTGATTCAAACCTAATTGATCTTTCTCTAAGTGCTCTTATATTCTACCACTGTATGCTGCTGTCTTCTAACCAGATAGTTACTGTGAAAATTCCTGAAATTTCTAATTTTATCACAAGGCTCCCATTAATTTTCCCCCTTTCCCAGCTTTAATGGAAAAGGTTAAAGTTAGTGTCTGTACATACCGGCTCGTATTTCATTAATAATTTATATTCACATAATGATTGTAGAAATACAAGTGTTTCTTAGATTACCAAGTATCTGTGAAATCATAAAGAAATATTGAAATTTAGTAATTTGGTTTGGATCTTTGAAGATATCCTGTGGAATTGCTTTGCAAAAATTATGACTGGTTTACAATTTTTTTCTTCATTATCATTAACAAGTTGTGACCTGAAGATGAGAAATTATTCACAAATTTCAATTAAATACTGGAATGCTTCATATTTTCTCTACTTTAGAACAGGGCTTCCCAACGCCCAGGCCACGGATTGGTGCTGGTTCGTGACCTGTTAGGACCTGGACTACACAGCAGGAGGTGAGCGGAGCGTGAACAAGCGTTACCACTTGAGCTTCACCTCCTGTCAGGTCATCGATGACAATACCTTCTCATAGGAGTACAGACCTTATTGTGAACACACGCAAGTGATACAGGTTGTGCACTCCTCATGAGAATCTAACCAATGCCTGATGATCTGAGGTGGGACAGTTTCATCCTGAAACTCCCCTGCCCTCTGTCCAAGGAAAAATTTGGTCCCTTATACCAAAAACACTGAGGACTGCTGCTTTACAACATGCAGTAAAACTCAAATGGGTTGTTTAAGTGTCTGTTTTTTTAATGAATTTATCACATAAAACCAGACATTGCTTTGAAAAAAAAGTGCAGCTTATTTTACTTTGTTATTACTGTTCGCAGTTCAAGATTCTTAAAGATTCAGCTACTTTAAATCAGTGTCTTAAAGCATTAATTTTTGTCTTTTCTTTCAGTGTTGGCATTCATTTTTGTCATGGAATATTTTATCTCCTTATAATGCTCTTGAAGTATTAATATAAGTGGAATTACCTATGATAGTTTGGTAGAACTAAATACTTTGCCCCTTTTTCTATTTGTGAGATTTGCAGATTGTATTATAGCTTTTTTCTGAAATTTTTTGTTTTGCAACATGCCTTTGTAAGAAATTCATCGACTTGTGTATTCAAAAAGAGTCTGTAAAGCATTTGAACTAGCCCCAGTAGCATCATATTATAATTAATAATAATAATAATGTCACCAGAACTTGCATAGTAATTCATAATAATTTTCTTTACACTTAAGTTTAACTACTAAACTTTGTAGGCTAAAATAGTGATTTTCATCACAATGATCAACTTTTTTATTTGCCTCTTGAACTAGGTGTAAGAACAGAGACCACTAGATCTAGTTTTTCCTGGTTATTTTGTAGAATGGGAATTGGGAACTGGAATTGAGGAAGTGATTTCAATTTTATATAAATTTTTCTGCTATTAATTAGTTGGCCTATTAAGTTTTTAGAGTAGCTGTTGAACTTTTGCAACCAGTTTTATTCTGAGTACTTTATTAAAGTATCATCTGTTAGCTTTTCGTATCATCTCACCATATTATCTTACTGTGGCAAAATGGAATTTTTTGCTTACTGATTTTTTACGTAAGAATTGCGTGATACCCATGCATACCAATAACATTGAAATTCCAGGCTTTGCCATGAAGGAAAACAGTTAATGCTAGATTTATAAGGCACTGCAAAAAATAAATAAATAAATAAATAAATAAAAATTTTTAATTTAAAAAACAAAAGTTAATAGTATTGATGGGGGGTGGAATAGATACTGTAGAATCCTAAAGTTTACTAATGAAAGTTGTTCATGTATGTAAGAAAGACACATTTTACTTCAAATATGGATTCTAATATTAAAAGAAGAAAATCATCAGTTTTGAAGATGAAACACATTTTTAGGAATCCTGTATGGAAACTTCAATAAGAACATTTTTATGCCAATGGAAAATCTGATTGAAACACATTAGAGACTTATCAGGCCCTGGTGTTTGGAATGCCAGATAAGTTAAATGCTGTGAAGATATACAGTCTTATAAATCACTGCTAGCATAGCTATAATATGTGAAGATAACTTATTAATTTGGACTGATGCTGAATGTAGACATATTCCAAATCTAACCTTAAGCATTTAAAAAAATTTTTAGGATTAATTATTTTGTCCAAAAAAGCTATTTTTGATTATTGATCTTCTCAGAATTGATTTGTAAGGCATCATGATCAATTGTGATTAGCATCTTTATTATTATAATATCCATTCAAAGATAGTTTCAGGCTTTTGATACCTTGATACCTTTGTCTCTTCCAACTTTTGCAGAGACTTTCTTTGCTTGCATATAGAAAAGAGCTAGAAGCTAATGGAAAATGTGCAAACATGCCTTTTTTACCCTCTCCTAAGAAAGGAGAATTCATCCACTGCCACTGTACCCTTTTTTTCTTTTCTTTTTGTCTTGCACAGAAGACTGACATCTTCCTGTGAAGGGCTTGTGGCAAACCTATCCAACTCGGGTTTCTTCTTCCTTGAGAACGATCTGATCCATCATCATCTGAACCAGGGATCACAGTCTAAGGGTCCAGGTGAAGGCAAGTCAGTGTATATCTTAAGGCAGTTCTTTTCTGGTCAGGTAAGTCACACTCAGGCATGAACTCACTCAGCATCAGTCAGCCTTAGTTTTTTAAAAGTTTCCTAGTCCATAAAGAGATAGTATAGTTTATTTATTCTAGGACTCACCTAAACTATTGACGATTAATCACATTATTAATTAATTCCATTCTCTGTATTATGTGATCATTTTCAATACACTTGTTCATCTTAAATTCCAGAAATCTTAAAAGGAGTATATGTGTATGGTGAAAGGGAGAGAAATATTGAAACAGGCAGGTGTTTCTAGTTGCAATTTTAATATTGATCCTTACCTCCATTTTTATTTTACTCGTAAGAGTTTAGAACAACTTACAATCAGTCTAGAATATATGATCTTATACCTTTGTAATTTTAATAACTTTTAATTATGTTTGTAGATGGCTTGGAATGAGAACCTGATTGAGAATATTAGAGCTAACATTTGTACCCATGGTCATCACGAAGGTCTTTGTTGGCTTGCCATGAATTCTTTTCATTTAATGTCAAAATGACTAAGGCAGAGACAAGAATTTTCCTGTTCTGTGTCCCACTTCCATATGCTAGTTATAAGAAACTTCTGATTGTGCCTCAGGCAAGTGGTCATAGTTAATTGAAATTCGGTTTTGTGCCTTGATGCTATCTTACAACTTGGGAAGTAATTTAGGTCTGTGGCTATGAGGCTATTTTCTGGACAACTTATTTTTCAAAAGTTTGTCTTTTTAATTGTGGAAAAAAATCTACCTTATATTCTGACATAAATAATCCTTCAAAATGCACTTGTGTATTATGTGAAATTTGTTTTATAGGTCACCATTTTAAGTAAATTATAAGTCTTACAAAACATTAATTTGTTTCATCATGATAATGACATGGTATGCATTTGATCATGAAGAAAACAGAAGTACTTTAATATACCTTGTCTCTGACTTTCACCCACACATAGTAGATAGGAATAAATTGGGCATTTATTTCTCCTATTGGCTAATTTTCCAAGTGACTAAGTTATGAACTGAAGTTAATATACTTCAGCGAGTTTGCTACAGTAATGACCCCTGGTGACTAGGAAGAAGAAAGATTGTCTTCCTCTGAAATTTTTCCAATCATGAAGCTAAATGGATTGTAAGAGTACTGTTGGTTTCTTGAGATTCATTGTTTTGTGTTTATTACTCAAAACATTTGTACTAGTTTTGAACAAGAGAACATTTCTTTGACTAGAAAGGCAACTTTTTAAAGCATTCATTATTTGGAACCTTTTACCTTTGGAACCTAAATAAAGTAGTTGTTTACTTGAGGCTATATTAGGACAACTAAGTAAGTATGCACTTAGAAATTGTTGGGTGCAAACCCTCTGTTTCTGTCCCATTATGTTTGTGTAATATGTGCAGAAGAATCAAAATATTTATTGAGTATTTAAAAATGTTTTCAATGATACATCTCTTTTTTTTTTTTTTTTTTTTTTTTTGAGACGGAGTTTCGCTCTTGTTACCCAGGCTGGAGTGCAATGGCGTGATCTCGGCTCACCGCAACCTCCGCCTCCTGGGTTCAGGCAATTCTCCTGCCTCAGCCTCCTGAGTAGCTGGGATTACAGGCACGTGCCACCATGCCCAGCTAATTTTTTGTATTTTTAGTAGAGACGGGGTTTCACCATGTTGACCAGGATGGTCTCGATCTCTTGACCTCGTGATCCACCCGCCTCGGCCTCCCAAAGTGCTGGGATTACAGGCTTGAGCCACTGCGCCCGGCCAATGATACATCTCTTGAACAGAAAAAGCATAACTCTGCATCAGATTCTAATAGAAAATCATTTCCCACTAGATCCTAAGTGTTTTAAGATGATTAGGTGCCTGTATGTGCATTGTATGAGTATGTAAACATATCCAAAACCAATTTTATAGGTATATAAATTAATACAAATATTTAGAAATCTCAATAACATTACTAACCCAAGAATGTCATACACATTAAAGTATGTATTAAATATTTGAATCTGTGTTGTAATGAACTCAGTGGGCATGTTTCAAAGGCTTAGGAAGTAGCACAGAGTTCCATTATGCCCTTGAGCTGGGCAAATCAACTACATCCTCAAAGGGTTGTAATGCTGTGTGTTAAGGGACATACTAACTGATTGTTCTTTACTATAAGCGAAACAAAATTAGAAAAATTAGAAAAGCAAATTTGTTATGAAAAATAAGGAATTGATGATTTCCAAAACCAAATATGTGACTTTTGGACTATTCCATATGTTGTTGGATTGATCTGCCTTTTCTTACGTAAGAGCATACTGTTGGACCCCACCATAAGCCTTACCTGTTTGATAAAATATGTTGTATTTGGAATGTAGCATAGCCTAGAGCCAGGCATTATGGAGGTGATGTGCTGAAATTGGGGGTTCCTTTCCTCATTCTCCTTTTCCAGTTAGGATTTGATTGCAGTACTATAATAAACATTCAAATCATGTTTTAAATTTCTTTGTGTTCATTTTCTGGCCTCTGCAAGATACACACAAAAAAGACCAGTGAATGCCATTTCTTCTAAGAAGCTCTTTAAATGTATCCAAGATGCCAGAAATAATCCTTTCTTACCTCCTGAGTCGTGGCAGCATGCAATAGTATAGGGAGAAATACTCCACCTAGCTTTTCTTTTGGTGATGTCTTGCCATTAACTCATAAAAATGTATATCCGATTATTACCTCTACCATACCTTCATGTCATTGGTTAGATTGCCTGATGGCTACTAATGTCTCAAGTTAATAGCCACAGAATATTTCCAAAAGGTGGCACCCACTTTATAAAATGTGTCTATGGTTGCTAAAGTCTTATTTGGCTAGAAACAGCTAAATTTAGTTGACCGAGTAAAATTGTATATTGTTAGAATATGCCACTTAAAATGAACAAACAGTGATTTACTTTCAGTTCTGAAAATATTCAGAAGGATTTGTTATCTCTTGCAGACCTTCCTGCAAACTACTAATGGGATGAACACAATATATCACTTTTATAATAGTGAGCTATTAAAGGCAAGCATAAAGCAGTCTGAAGCCCATAAGTGCTGCCAACAGCTCCTGCTTTAATGAATTCCCTTTTAGATGTCCATTAAATGCTCGTGGCAAATGTACTCATAATGGAAATGGCAAATCTAAATGGGTAGATATGAATAATCCATGGAGTTTAAATTCTGTTTATGATCATCTTCACATTTAGTTTTCAAGACAACGCAGTTTAGTTTTCATTACAGTTTGGAATAAAGAGGACAGGGAGTAATTGATTGCTTGAAGCAGATTAAAATCAATGGTTTTCTTTTCAAAGAACCAGTTCAATGCAGTAATTCCAACTTTAAACATTGATTTAGAGGACTCAACACAAAATGTTTTGTGCTGTGTGAACTTTTATATAGGAAGACTAATATTAATTTTATTCCCCTATATATCTATATAGTGAAATATAGAGGTTGTTAGAGCATGTGCATGACTTAATAGTGATCTATATTAAGTCATTTTGATATTATTGCAGTCATATAATGAATCAATGAGATTCCCGTCATCACTGTAATACTGTTTGTAACCCATTAGCACAGAGAAATTACAGCCCATCATACATCATTACTGTGATTGAGGCTTTATTACCATATTCTCAAATTGCTTGCTTGCTATAAAACTAAATAGACACAAGACAACTATAGGTGGAGTTGAGACTGTGCATTATTGTGCTGCAGTAATGAGGGATTATTGTACCATAATGGGTGAAACTTACAAGGAAAATAAACTTGGCAGTAATAGAAAACTGGAGACTCTTTTTACATTTGTTTTTATTACTTTAAAGGTCAAATATATTTGTTATGCTTAAGCTATTGTTTATGTATTACATGAATCATAGCCTTTTAATATTTTCTAAAGATTGGTTTTTTTAAACCACTGCTACTCCCTCCACCAAAAAAAAATTATATCCTTTCAAAGTCTGTAGCCTGATGCACTTTGAATGGTTAGGATTGGACTTGGAATCTGTGTTTTTCCTCTTTTGAGATGAGATGTTTTACTGCTACTAAGCCTATCATTTCTGAGGGTGGGTAGAACCTTTTAAACTTTAGGCTATTTTCAGAACACTATACATTTTATTTATAGTGTGGATAGGCTAGTGGTCTTCTGGCTCTTCAGTTGAAATAAATGTATGAGTGCAGCAATATTCTAAGCAATGAATACAGGTTTAAAATATGGAACTGTTTAGGGCCTGATTGTAAAAGACTTTTGATGTTTCAAAGACAAAAATAGAAAAAATATATTGCATCCATGTTGAAGAAGAAAATCCTACAACAGTAGAACTTATTATAACCTGGGACCAGGCTGTCCTCTTTGGAAAAATATGTTACCTATGTTGACTTTTCTAACTTTACAAGAAGTTACTATTGCTTTGGCTAAGAATTTATGTGTAAAGAGTTTTATAATCATGAACGTATGCTAATTTCTGGCTTTTATTTTATATTATTATTTGATATTTATTTATTATTTTTTTTACAGACAGATCTCACTCTTGCCCAGGCTGAAGGGCAGTGGCACTATAACTGGAACTTATTAGTTAAATTGCGCATATGTTCATTCACTCTCTGTTGAGTGTTGCTTATGAGTTACAACACTGAGAGCATAATTTGAACAGTATGAAGCCCGGTGTACTGACTTTGGAGATAAGATTGCATGGATTTAAAGTTCTGCTCAGTGCAGAGTGGTTTTCTGATCTCAGTCTTGTTGTGATTTGATACTGTGACCATTTAAATAACAAACAATGACCTGTCTGGACAACATAGTGAGACTCTGTCTCTACTAAAAATAAAAATGAAAAATGAATGGGGCATGGTGGTACATTCCTGAAGTCTCAGCTTCTCTGGAGACTGGAGCAGAAGGATCATTTGAGCCCAGGAGTTTGAGGCTCTAATGAACCATGATGGTGCCACTGCACTCCAGCCTGGGCAAGGGTGAGACCTGTCTCTTATATAATAAATAAATGAATCAATATCAAATAATAATATAAAATAAAAGCCAGAAATTAGCATATGTTCATGATTATGAAACACTTTACATATAAATACTTTGCCAAAGCAATAGTAACCTCTTGGTGAGTTAGAAAAGGCAACATATTCTTCCAAGAAGGACAGCTTGGTCCCAGGTCATAGTTAAAGCCACTTACGCATGACTGTTACGGTTATCATATGTAATTACCACCCCCTTTGTAAAGCATGTTTTTTGTTTATAACACATACTGTAGTTGTAGTGGTATAAGAACTGCAACGAGACGTGCTGTATAAAAGGAGAGCTTAGAATTGGCTGAGGGGACTAGGCCTAAATGATGCCTCAGCCAAGTCTACCTAGTATACAGTTTTCTTCATTGAAGGAAACCTAATCCACCAACAACTTCTCACGCTTGCCAGAGTATATAGCCACTTTGGATTACGTGAATGTTTTTGTGACTGGGTTCATTTCATCACTTCATGGGAGCACCTTGCATGTTAAAAACAGAGATGCAGTGCAAAAGCAGAATGCCAGAAATAATAGTGAGAGGCAAAGTTAGAGAAAGATGCATTTTAAATCTTTAAAGTCCTCTATGACTTTTACCTGCCTCAGCATCTTTTGGGGAAAAAGGGGAGAACATGAATAAAGTAAAGGTTTTTTTCTTCCTTTGTTTTTTTGAGACAAAGTCTCGCTCTGTTGCCCAGGCTGGAGTGCGGGATTGCCATCACGGCTCATGGCATCTTCAGCCTCCAGGCTCAAGTGACCCTTCTGCCTGAGCCTCCTGAGTAGGGGACCACAGGCATGAGCCACCACGTTTGTTTTTTTAATAGTCAGGTTGGACATATAGCTATCAAAAAAAATACATAAGAAAATTTTTAAAAAGTAAATGCTAAGAAGAAAAATAAAATGAAATTGTAGAGTATAAGAAGTACTAGATAGGTTGTTATATATATGTTTTTTTTGTAGAAGTCCTTTCTGATGAGGTGGCATTTAAGCAAAAATCTGAATAAAGTGCAGGACAAGCCAAGATATTTATGGTAAAAAAAAAATTCCAGGAACAGTGAGTGCAAATATGAGAGAGAAGCATATTTGGTGTGTATGCAGACCAGCAAGACTGCTATGGCTCCGCAGATAAAGGAGGAAAACATAAATTAAACATGATACCTTAGTAATTTTTTAAATGAATTTAATAACATTAAAATTTTTTTGTTTGTTAGGTTTTTGCTATTTGAGAGGTGGTTCTAAGTCAAATGAGGCTTCTAATATTTTTTTAATATATTGGAAATGACCTGATTTTTTAAATATGCTTGAACATATTAACCTGATCATATGTATCTTTTGTGGAGATCTAGAGTTCTTGTTTTGTTTTGTTTTTTTAGGTTTTTCTTTTAATGATACAGGCTTTATTATCTTCCCCATTTTGCAGATGAGGACACTCAGTCATTGACCCAGTGGCTGATAGCCGGTAAGTGCTAAAGCCAGGAATCAAATTCAGAAAGTGTAACCCAGCTTCTGAACGTTTAGCCATTGGTTGCTCTGTTTCTTTCTTTCTTTGTTTTGTTTTGTTGTTTTTTGTTTTTTTCTTTTTTGTTGTACTTTAGGTCCTGGGGTACATGTGCAGATCATGCAGGATTGTTGCACAGGTACACACACATGGCAATGTAGTTTGCTGTCTCCATCCCCCTGTCACCCACATCTGGCATTTCTCCCCTTGTTATCCCTCCCCAACCTCCCACCCCGCTGTGTCCCTCCCTTGGCCCCCCACAACAGACCCCAGTGTGTGATGCTCCCCTCCCTGTGTCCATGTGTTCCCATTGTTCAATACCCGCCTATGAGTGAAAACATGCAGTGTTTGATTTTCTGTTCTTGTGTCAGTTTGCTGAGAATGATGGTTTCCAGGTTCATCCATGTCCCCACAAAGGACATGAACTCCTCGTTTTTTATGGCTGCATAGTATTCCATGGTGTATATGTGCCAAGTAATTTCAACTTTTATTTTAGATTCAGGGGTATGTGTGCAGGTTTGTTCCATGGGTATATTATATAAAGCTGAGGTTTGGGACACAGTAGAACTTGTTACCAATGTAGTGAGCATAGTACCCAGTAGGTTTTCTTTTCTTTTTCTTTTTTTTTTCCTTCAAGACAGAGTCTTGCTCTGTTGCCAAGGCTGAAATGCAGTGGTATGATCTCAGATCACTAAATCTCCACCTTCCAGGTTCAAGCTATTCTTGTACCTCAGCCTCCTGAGTAGCTGGAACTATAGGTGTTTTCTACCATGCCCAGCTAATTTTTGTATTTTTACAAAATACAACAAAGTATTCAGGCTATTTTGTTGGCCAAGCTGGTGTCAAACTCCTGGCCTCAGGTGATCCATACACCTTGGCCTCCCAAAGTGCTAGGATTACAGATGTGAGCCACCTCTGCACCTCTCCCTAGGGTCTCTTGTTGCTGCCTTTTTGTCCATGAGTACTCAATTTTTAGCTCCCACTTATAAGTGAGAACCTGTGGTATTTGGTTGTCTTTTCCTGTGTTAATTCACTTAAGATAATGGCCTCTAGCTGCATCCATGTTGCTGCAAAGATCATAATTTCCTTCTTTTTTATGGTTGCATAGTGTTCTGTGGTGCGTATATGCTACCTTTTTCTTTTTTTCTTAAAATTTTCTATTTTTTTTCTTTATAATTTCAGCATTTATTTTTAAGATGTTGGGGTACATGTACAGGTTTATTACATGGGTATATTGTGTGATGCTGAGGTTTGGAGTACGATTGAACCTATCACCCTGGAAGTAAGCATAGTACCTATAGTTAGTTTTTTAATCCTTTCTCCCACTAGCAGTCCCCTGTGTCTCTTGTTGCCATCTGTATGTCCATGGGTACCCACTGTTTAGCTACCACTTATAAGTAATAACATGTGGTATTTGGTTTTCTGTTCCTGTGTTAATTTGCTTAGGATAATGACCTCAGCTGCATCCATGTTACTGCAAAGAACATGATTTCATTCTTTTTTATGGCTGTGTATTATTTCATGGTGTATACGTATCCTCTATATTTCCTTTACCCAGTCCACCATTGATGAGCATCTAGATTGATTCCACATCATTGCTATGGCGAATCATCCTGCAGTGAAGATATGAGTACATGTGTTTTTTTGGTAGAACAATTCATTTTCTTTTGGATCTATGCCCAGTAATAGGATTGCTGGGCCAAGTGGTGGTTCTGTTTCAAATTCTTTGAGAAATATCCAAGGTGCTTTCCACAGTATCTGAACTAATTTACATTCCTCTAACAGTGTATAAGTGTTCCCTTATCTCTGCAGCTTTCCCAGCATTTATTGTTTTGACTTTTTAGTAATCAGCATCCTGACTGGTATGCAATGGTATCTTACTGTAATTTTGATTTTCATTTCTCTGATGATTAGTGATGTGGAGCATTGTTTCATGTGTTTGTTGGTGCTTATATGTCTTTTTTTTTTTTTTAATATGTCTTTTTTTGAGAAACGTTGGTTCATGTCCTTTGGCCACATTTTAATGGAGCTGTTTTTTGCTTGCTGAAAAGTTTGCTACAAAGTTTGGATATTAGATTTTTGTTGGATGCATAGTTTGCAAATAGTTTCTCTCATTCTGTAGACTGTTTATTTACTCTGCTGATAGTTTATTTTTCTGTGCAGAAGCTCTGTAGTTTCATTAGGTTCCATTTGTCAGTTTTTGTTTCTGTTATGATTGATTTTGAGGACATAAACATAGTTTCCCATAACTGATGTCCAGAATGGTGTTTCCTAGGTTTTTTTGTAGGATTCTTATAGTTTTATGTCTTATATTTATATCTGTTAATCTATCTTGAGTTAATTTTTGTATGTGATGAACGATAGGGGTCCAGTTTCATTCTTCTGCATTTAGCTAGCCAACTATCCCAGAACCATTTATTCAATAGGAAGTTCTTTTCCCATTGCTTATTTTTGTTGACTTTGTTGAAGATAAGATAGCTGTAGGTATGTGGCTTTGCTTCTGGCTCCTCTATTCTGTTTCATTGGTCTATGCATCTGTTTTTGTACCATTACAATGCTGTTTTGGTTACTGTAGCCTTATAGTGTAGTTTCAAGTTGGGTAATATTATGGATGCCTCCAGATTTGTTCTTTTTGTTTAGGATTGTTTTGGCTATTCAGGCTCTTTTTGTTCTGTATGAATTTTAGGATAGTTTTCTCTACTTCTGTGAAAAAATAACATGGCAATTTGATAGGAATAGTGTCGAATCTATAGATTGCTTTGGGCAGGTGGCTATTTTAACAACATTGATTCTTCCAGTCCATGAGCTTGGAAAGTTTTTCCATTTGTTTGTGTCATCTGTGATTTCTTTCAGCAGTGTTTTGTAGTTCTCCTTGTAGAAATATTTGACCTTTTTGCTTCAGTGTATTCTTAGGTATTTTGTGTGTGTGTTTGTGGCAACTATAAACGGGATTTTATTCTTGATTTGTCTCTCAACTTTAATATTATCGGAGTATAGAAATGCTACTAATTTTTTGTACATTAATTTTTGTATCCTGAAACTACTGAAATTGTTTCCCAGTTCCAGGAGCCTTTTAGCAGACTCTTAAGGGTTTTTCAGGTATACAATCGTATTGTTGGTGAAGAGAAATAGTTTGATTTCTTTTCCTATTTGCATACCTTTTATTTCTTTCTCTTGCCTGAGTGATCTGGCTGGGACTTCCAGTACTATGTTGAATAGGAGTGGTGAAAGTGGGCATCCTTGTCTTGTTCCAGTTCTCAGGGAGAATGCTTACAGCTTTTGCCCATTTTGTATCATATCAGGTGTGGGTTTGTCATAAAAGCCTTTTATTATTTTGAGGTCTGATTCTTTGATGCCTAGTTTGTTGATGGTTTTTATCATGACACTATGTTGGATTTTATTGAAAGTGATGATCTGTTTATGTGGTGAATCACATTTATTGATTTGCATATGTTGAACCAACCTTGCATTCCAGGAATGAAGCTTACTTGTTCCTGGTGAATTAATGGTTGATATGCTGCTGGATTGAGTTTATTTATATATTGTTGAGGATTTTTGTGTCTGTGTTCATCTGGGATATTGACTTGTAGTTTTCTTTTTTTATTGTATCTTTGCCAGGATCTTTGCCACATTTTCTTTATCCATTCCATCATTTATGGGCACCCAGATTAATTCCATGTCTTTGCTATTGTGAATAGTGCTGTGATGAACATGCAAGTGTATGTGTCTTTTTGGTAAAATGATTTATTTTCTTTTGGTTATATACCTTGTAACGGGATTGCTGGTCAAATGGTAGTTCTGATTTAAGTTCCTTGAAAAGTCTCCAAACTGTGGAGACAGTTCTGAACTAGTTTCCTACCAACAGTGTGGAAGAGTTCCTTTTTCTCTACAACCTTGTCAGCATCTGTTTTTGTTTTTGTTTTGTTTTGTTTTGTTTTTTTGCTTTTTAATAACTATTCTGACTGGTGTGAGATGGTTATGATTTGCTTTCCTCTGATGATTATTGATGTTGAACATTTTTTTATATCTTTGTTGCTACCTGTGTGTCTTCTTCTGAAAAGTGTCTGTTCATGTCTTTTGTCTATTTTTTAATGAGATGTATTTGTTTTTTACTTGTTGAATTGTTTAAGTTCCTAATAGATTCTGGATATTAGACCTTTGTTTAATGCATAGTTTACAAATATTTTCTCCCAGTTTGTAGATTGTCTGTTGACGGTTACTTTTGCTCTGCAGAAAGTTTTTAATTAGTTCCTATTTGTCAATATTTGTTTTGCTGATTGATAGACTGCTAACTAGACTAATACAAGAAAAAGAGAGAGAATCCAAATAAGCACAATCAGAAATGACAATGGTGACATTACATCTGATCCCAGAAAAATACAAAAGATTCTCAGAGTCTATTATGAACACCTCTGTGCACTCCAACTTAGAAAATCTAGAGGAAATGGACTAGTTCCTAGAAACAAAACCTTCCAAGTTTGAATCAGGAAGAAATTGAAGCCCTAAACAGACCAATATTGCCATTTGATATTGAATCGGTAATAAAAAACCTACCAACCAATAAAAGGCCCAGATCAGGTGGATTCACAGCCAGTTTCTACCACAATAGGAGAGCTGGTACCAACTATACTGAAACTGTTCCAAAAAACTGAGGAGGAAGTACTCCTCCCTAACTCATTCCATAAAGCCAGCATCAACCTGATACCAAAACCTGCAAGGACACAACAACAACAAAAAAAACTACGGGCCAGTATCTCTGATGAACATAAACCAAAAATTCCTCAAAAAAATGCTAGCAATCTGTATCTAGCGTCACATCAAAAAGTTAGTTCACCGTCATCAAGTAGACTTCATTCCAGGGATGCAAGTTTGTTTCAACATATGCAAATCAATAAATGTGATTCACCACATAAACAGAATTTAAAACCATATGTTCATCTCAATAGATGGGGTAAAAGCTTTTGATTTTTGTTTTTGATAAGATGTGACAGTCTCAAAGTCTGAGCGAGGGACTTTCTTAAATAATTTTAGAGCTTATAGTTGTAAAATGTCTTTGTTTTTACTGCTGGCATAAATAGATTTTCCATTTATTTCTAGCATTCAGTAAAAACACCTATTATTTCATTTAGTTGCTCTTCCAGTGTAGTATACGACTCTGCTAAAGTTAGTGAAGTCTTATTCTTTTATTAATTTAGAAATTAATAATTTAGTAGGTGATGGGGAGGAAGGCAGCAAATCACACTGCCACGTGTGTTCCTATGCAACAATTTTGCATGTTCTTCACATGTACCCCAAAACCTAAAATGCAATAAAATAAATAAATGGGGAAAAAAAAAGAAATTAATAATTTAGAAATAGGTGAGATAGGAGGTTTTGGGGACCTTTAATGCTGTGAAACAGATCCTTAAATTGAAAAAAGGTTTGAGAACCAGTTGCCTTCTTCCCAAGAAGAAGATGGAGTAGAGATCCCAAACATGGTAAAACTGAGCTAGAAAAGAAGACCTTAGGAGAAGCCTGAGGTTCAAAGAGAGGGAATAAGTTAAAAATCCATAAAAGTTAACTTTTGAAACAGAGAAGAGAAAACTAGTGAAGAAGTTCCTCCTAGTTGCATCTTGCATTAGTTATCTATTGCCATGGAACAAATTACCCCTAAACGTAGAGGTTTTAGGAAAAAACTTATTCTATTTCACAGACTTGCTGAGGGAAAGGAATTTGGGGATCGCTTAGCTAAGTGGTTCTGACTTAAAGTCTTTTATGAGGTTTCAGTCAAAATATTCATCCAGGGCTGAAAACTTGACTGGAGTTGGAAGACCAGCTTGCGGAATGGCTTGCTCACATGGCTGTTGAAAGGGGACCTCATCAGTTCTAGCCTATTGTTGGCAAGGGGCCTCACCCCCTTGCCACATGAAGCTCTCTGTAGGGCTGCTTGATTGTTTCTATGATATGGCAGCTAATTTCCCCAAAGTGGGTGATGTAAGAGAGAGGGTGGGAAAGCTACTGTAAAAATTTGGGGTTATGTTATTAACTATTTGTTCTTTATTTATTATTACTATTTATTAAGCAGTGAACCATTTCAGTAATTTGTAACACTTATTTTCTTTATTTATATTGTGATTCCTAATTGTTTTTTTTTTAATTATCTCTGGGCACAAAATAACAGTCTCCCAAAACAAATGAAGTTACCACTACCAACTTGTGATAAAATGCAAATATATATATATATATTTTTTTTTTGAAGGAAGTCGTGTTATATTCTAGTTGAAAATCATTTCTTGAAGTACCATGATGCATCACTTAACAAGGGTACGTTATAAGAAATGTGCTGTTAGGCGATTCTGTTGTTGTGGGAACATCATGAACTGTGCTTACACAAACCTAGATGCTATAGCCTACTGCACACCTAGGCTGCATGGTATAGCCTATTGCCCCTAGGCTACAAACCTGTACAGCATGTTATTATACTGAAGCTGTAGACAGTGTAACACAGTGGTAAGTACTTGTGTATCTAAACATAGAAGAGGCACAGTATAAGGCACACTTTTTAAAAAATTTAATATTAAGTTTTAGGATACATGTGTAAGACATGCAGGTTTGTTGCATAGGTAAATGTGTGCCATGGTGGTTTGCTGCACCTATCAACCCATCACCTAGGTATTAAGCCCCATGTGCATTAGCTATTTATCCTAAAGCTCTCCCTCCCCTCATGCCCCTGACAGGCTTCAGTGTGCATCTTTCTCCTCCCTGTGTCCATGTGTTCTCATTATTCAGCTCCCACTTAAAAGTGAGAACATACGGTGTTTAGTCTTCTGTACCTGTATTAGTTTGCTGAGGATAATGGCTTCCAGCTCCATCCATGTCCCCGCAAAGGACATGATCTCATTGTTTTTTATGGCTGTATATGGTTCCATGATGTATATGTACCACATTTTCTTTATCCAGCCTGTTATTGATCGGCATTAGGGTTGATTCCATGTCTTTGCTATTGAAAAATAGACCCTAGGCCTATAAAGGGTCAGGATCAGCAAGGCACTACTAACTATGGAGCTGAAAAATTCCTATCACATAGTTAGAATAGGACCTAACTATAGAGGAGCTAACAATATAATTAGGTCTTATCCTAACTATATGATAGGTATTTTTCAACTACATGTAATCCTAAGGGATCACCGTCGTATATGCAGTCAATTGTTGACTAAAATGTTGTTATGTAGTGCCTGGCTTTTGTGTATCATGGCCACACTTAAATATGCTTGTTTCAGTGTTAGGGAAATACTTGTGGTGAAAGACATGATTAATTAATGCTGGTGTGGTGTTTGCATCAAAGAGGAAATTTTTCTTTTGCTATAATTTTGAGGATTATCAGGAACATCAAGAGTAGATTTTTTATTACAGTAGCGGTCACATTTGAATCATCTTTGGATTAAAAGGTTCTAACTAGTATCCTTTTTGCATTGTTTTTCTTAATTATAACTATAAATCAAAAATATGTAAAACTAATGTGCAAAATGTTTTCTAAGACACATTTAATGATTGTAATAACCCACCCTAGCAGGGGTCATCATCTTTTTGTAAGGAAAATCAGGTTTACACATAAGCTGCTACTCTTAAATTTGTGCTTTTTACAAAGGGAGTATATATTTCAGACACCATCGTTTCTTGAAGTATTTTCTGTAGTATTTTCTAAGAGAAAAAGTAATTTGTTTAAAAATAAATGTTAAGATTGTACTGAGTGGGCACAAAAGTGGCTGAATATAGAATAACTTCAGAAAAAAGAAGCGTAGCTTATGTTATATGTTGATTGATGACTGCTTTTCTGTACTTAATGTTAAACAGTTCATACTGTGCTAATATTGACCTATATCAAATGACTGAGTACAATATTTTAATGCAGATATTCCTTGAGTTACCTTTGTAGTCAGTAATTATTTTTGAGATAAATATGTAAAATGAAATATTCTTCTTTAAGAAGAAAACCTAGGATCATTATTTTTTTACTTAAAATATTTTATTCGGAAGGAACATACATAGGATAAGATAGTCGTTTCAAACTGGTTTACCATCAGTGGAACTGTATCTCCAAATGAAATTTTATGCAGAAGCAAATGGCTCAGACTGAAATGAGGATGTGAGGTTGCAAGAAGCCAGATGTTCCAATGGTTCAGTTCTTACTCCTCTGTGGTGCCCTTGGGGGTGTCTCTCTGGCATCCTAAGCCTCTAAGGAGTGCATTTTGAGAACTGTGGACATATGTAGGAATTTGTAATTCATAGGCCATATGCTATTCGTTTGGGTGTTAGATGACACTGCCTAAGTGTCATTGTAAGATCACATTCGCTAGCCAGCGGTAAATAGGAATATACTTACTGCATGTAAAAGTTATTATTAGTGAACTTGTTTGTCTAATTGACATGGATAATTAGATGTGTGATGTGGGGTCAGAAACTTCCAATTCTCAATTTCTTTATATGTATGTAACTAGAGGGAATTGGACTAGGGTAAGCAGATGTGCTAGGTACCTCACATCCTGGTACCTACCATTCTATTGTTCTGGTAATATTTACTGACCTTCAGCGAAGAGTCTAGAACTTTTCTGCTATGAGACTAAAGAAAAAGTCTCCAGCCATGGTTTAGAACTCTAAGAGATTTAAACTCAGATTGATGATATAAAACTAGCCAACATGAAGCTATTAGAGATAATCTATTAAAGTCTTAATAAATTGTTTTATAAGGACCTAAACTTATAAAGAGGCAGATAGAAAGAATCTATTTTAAAATTCGTACATTTAGAATAAAAGTGCCTGTTTGATATTTCATCTAATTTGGTGAACTGGCAAATTATACACATATGTATTTCCTGCTAAGAACTAGAAATTAATCCTGTTGCACTATTAAGATCTTAAATATGATCTCCTAAACGTGTAGAAAGGTACTAGTTGCTTTCTTTCCCCTGCTGCCTGTAAGTATTAATATATATTACATTTTAATTTTAATGCCTCTGGGGAAATCTAGATTCTTAAAGAACTAGAAATCTGAATTCTTCAGCTTTAATAGATCATATTGTTTATGAGTACAAACTATGTTTTTCAAAAGGCTGTTCTTAAAATGAATTTTAATATAACATTAAGGTCATATGCATTTCAGCATATTAAAGAATCAGTAACAATTTTTTATGTTGGAAACTTATTTCACTTATTAGCAATTTTAATTCATTAAGGCTTATTTTTACTTTTGTAATAATAATATATTTTCAAACCATTGTAAATTCTATACAGAATATTATATTTATTTTGATATTTGACTATAATACCCAAATTGGTTTTGCTTTGCTCACAAAGGTAAAGAGAATTCCAAATTTACTCATAATAAGAATATTAGAGAAACTGTCAATAAATTTACTGTTATAATTGAATCACATGATATCTAAATTGTTGATAATATGATCTGCTCGTTAAACAATAGTGTCTGGAGAAAATGATGGATTAATTGACTGATGGCTAAAGTTTCCCTCAAATATAATGGTTTACCCAGTTTGATTTGATTTGTGTAAAATAACTTTCTCTAATAAACAATTTGCTCAGAGGCAATAGAAGAAATGAATGGTTATCAAACCAAACTTAATTAGTCTATCCTAGATTGATATTACTTGGGGAGTCTTCGTTTTAATTGTGGAGTGCTGGATACAAAGAGTTTGGTTCATTATTTTTTCCTGTATAAACACTATTGTGTAACTACCTATGGAATAATAACATGTGAATTCATTTTAATAAATGCTTGTAAAGTGAATTAGCTAATTATACCAGGCTAAAAATGATTCCTTTAATTATTTTGGATATTTAACTGGTACTTGAATTTTATTATTGTTTGTCTGTAAATGTGATTTGTATTAGCTCTGCCAAACTAATTATAATGTATAACTTAACAAACAATTCGAGCAGTTTTGTAATGCTTATATTGTTCTCTTATGAAAAAGAAAATATTATTTCTAGTTTGCATGAAAATAAAGGTTTGATACAAATTCACATGGCAGTATATGTGTAAATAGAGAAGAAAACCTCTCAATATCCAAGGTAGTACCTGATATTACTATATGAATGAGAAGAATGAATAGATGTCATTCAGGAGAAGATAAACCAGTGATTCATTAGTTTAACTTAAAATGTGGTATAGCATAAGAGATTTGATTAATTGTTCTTTTAAGGCTTGAAAGAAGAGTTTTCTTCGTGCCGTATCTAGAGAGTGAAGAACTCTAGCCTCATTCTCAAAAAGCAAGATTTATATTAATAATGTATTGCGGATGTCTAAAACAATATGCTTCTTAATCGCTTTTACTTAACAGACTAATTGCCTTTAAATCAGAAATAAATGAGAACAAAGGCTTTAGTAATAAATTTAGATTCCTAGTTTAGGCTTTCTAGGAGGAAAGCAAAATAGCCTTCAAAACAGTATGCAATGTAAATCATTTTTGTTTTAAAAATTAATATATACTAAAACTCACATTTCCTGGTTTTTTTTTTTTTTTTTTTTTTTTTTTTTGGTGTACAGTTCTGTTTTAACCCAAGTATATATTCATGTAACCACTATCACAGTCAGGATACAGAGTAGTTCTGTCACCTGAAAACAAACAAACAAACAAACAACAAACCTCCCTCATGGAATCACATCTTCCCTTTGTTCCTAACACCTGGGAACCACTGATCTGTTCCTACTCACCACAGTTTTGCCTTTTTGCGGAGTGGTATATAAATTGAATAATCTAAAATTTGACCTTTCGAAACTGGTTTCTTTCACTCAGCACAATGCCTTTGAGAATCCTCCATGTTTGTAAATATAGTTTGTTTTCTGTCTTCTCCCCAAATTAAATATAGCAACACTAATATCAGTTTTTGAAGTGAATATAAATTATCTACCCCATATGGAAACTTATTTTCTCCTTCATGCTATCCCCAAAAGAACTGGAACTTGATTTTTTTATGCTATTTGTGCCTGGAGTTCTGCCTTTTTAATAGCTGCATTGTCATTTTATGGATGTACCATGCTTGGTTTAAGTTGCCTCCAACATAGATACTTAGATTTTTTTAAATTATCTTAGGTACTACAGTAAATATGCTTACGAGCATCTGTTCTGTAAGAATAGCTGCCTACAATTCCTAGAAAAGCAGTTGCTGGATTTAAAAAAACACACAAAATTATATGGTTATATGGATTGCAATTTGCCGTCCAAGAATATTGAAGTAGTTTGAACCTCACTCCATTATTTTGCCATCAGTGTCATTTGTAATCTTTGCAAGTATAGTAATTGAAACTGTCTTACTTTAATTTATATTTTATTAAATATTAGGACATTTGAACTCAGTATTCTTAATATATCATTTCTCTCCAATTTGAGGACTGTTTCAACACAATCTTAATTTTTATAAATCTCAACAAATTTGTGATTTTTTGCCATTTTAATGGGATTGTAGGGCATCTCATTGTAGTTTTATTTTGCATTTATTTATTTTTTTGAGACAGAGTTTCTCTCTTGTTGCCCAGGCTAGAGTGGCGTGATCTCAGCTCACTGCAACCTCTGCCTCCTGGGTTCAAGCAATTCTGCTGCCTCATCCTCCCAAGTAGCTGGGATTACAGGCACCCACTGACCCACCCAGCTAATTTTTTATATTTTTAGTAAAGACATGGTTTCACCATGTTGACCAGATTGGTCTCAAACTCCTGAACCTCAGGTGAGCCACCCACCTCACCCTCCCAAAGTGTTGGGATTACAGTCATGAGCCACTGCACCTGGCCTTATGTTGCATTTTCTTAATGGGTAATGATGTTGAACATTTTTTCATGAACTTAATTGCCTCCATATATCCTCTTTGGAAAAGCATCTGTTGAAGTCTTACCTTTTTTTTTTTTTGAGACAGAGTCTCGCTCTGTCACCCAGGTTGGAGTGTGGTGGCGTGATCTCAGCTCACTGCAGCCTCCGCCTCCCGGGTTCAAGTGATTCTCCTGCCTCAGCCTCCTAAGTAGCTGGGACTACAGGTGCATACCACCATGCCCAGCTGATTTTTGCATTTTTAGTAGAGGTGGGGTTTCACCATGCTGGTCAGGCTGGTCTCAAACCCCTGGCCTCATGATTCGCCCACTTCAGTCTCCCAAGTCTTTCTCATTTTTAAGTGAGATCATTTATTTTCTTGCTTTTGTGTTTTGAGAATATAGATTTTGAGTAGAACTTTTTGTTGGATATATAGTTTGCACATTTTTTCTCTAAGTATGTAGCTTATTTATTCACTTTCTAAAGCATCCATTAAATAAAAAAAAAGTTTTATTTTGACAAAATCTAATTTATTGCCATTTTTCTTTAATGGATCCTGCTTTTGATACCATATTGAGAAATCTTTGACTAATTCTAGGTCATGAATATTTTCTCCTAAAAGTGGTAGAACTTTATATAAGTCTTTTAAGCTATTTTTTTTTCCTTTTGCTTTAACTGACTTGCATCTTTACATTTAATGTGAGTTTCTGATAGATTTTGTTTTTTAATTGAGATAGGGTCTCATCCTGTTGCTCAGGCTAAGGTGCAGTTACACAATCATGGTTCATTGCAGCCTTGGCCTCCTGGGCTCAAGTGATCCTCTCACCTCAGCCTCCCATGTAGCTGGGACCACAGGTGCACTGTCACACCCAACTAACATTTTTATTTTTTGTAGAGACATGGCCTTGCTATGTTGCCCAGGCTGGTCTCAAACCCCTGGGCTCAAGTGATCCTCCTATCTGAGCCTTTCAAAGTGCTGGAATTACAGGTGTGAGCCATGATGCCTAGCCCAAAAGCATATCTTTAGGTCTCGTTTTTCATGTATTCACTCAATCTTTTTTAACTGCTATGTTTATACCATTTGCATTTAATTATTACTGATGCTTGGATATAGGTCTACCCTTTTTTTTTTCAATTTTAGGTTCAGGGGTACATGTGTAGGTTTGTAATATAGGCAATTTGTGTGTCACAGAGGTTTGGTGTGCAGATTATTTTGTTACCCAGGAAATAAGGATAGTACCCGATAGGTAGTTTTCCAGTCCTCTCCCTTCTCTCTTCCCCTACCCTCCAGCAGACTGTGCTGTCTGTTGTTATCTTCTCTCTGTCCATGTGTACTCAGTGTTTAGCTCCCACTTAAAAGTGAGAACATGTGGCATTTGGTTTTCTGCTCCTGTGTTAGTTTGCTTAGGGTAATGACCCCAAGATCCATTCATGTTGCTGTAGAGGGCATAAGCTCATTGTTTTTTTTTTTTTTATGGCTGCATAGTAGTGCACAGTGTGTAGGTGCCACATTTTTTTTTTATCCAGTCTACCGTTGATGGGCATTTAGGTTGATAGGCATGTGTTTGTTGCTATGAATATTGATGCAGTGAACATATTCATGCATGTGTCTAAATTTATGGTAGAACACTTTATATTCTTTTGGGTGTATACCCAATAATGAGATTGCTGGGTGGAATGGTAATTCTATTTTAAGTTCTTTGAGAAATTGCCATACTGCTTTCCACAATAGCTGAACTAATTTGCATTCCCAAGAGCAGTTTATAACCATTCCCTTTTCTCTGCAACTTCACTAGCATCTGTTATTTTTTTAGTTTTTAATAACAGTTACTCTGGTGTGAGGAGGTATCCCATTTTAGTTTGGATTTGCATTTCTCTGATTATTAGTGATGCTGAGCATTTTTATTATATGCTTCTTGGCTGCATGTATGTCTTCTTTTGAAAAGTATCAGTTCATGTCATTTGCCCACTTTTCAATGAGGTTCTTGTAAATTTGTTTAAGTTCCTTATAGACACTGGATATTAGACCTTTGTTGGATGCATAGTTTGCATATGTCTTCTCCCATTGTATAGGTTGTCTGTTTATTCTGTTGATAGTTTCTTTTTGCTGTGCAGAAGCTCTTTAATTAGGTCCCATTTGTCACTTTTGGGTTTTGTCACATTTGCTTTTGACATCTTCGTCATGAAATATTTGCCAAGGCCTATGTCCAGAATACTGTTTTCTAGGTTAGCTTCCAATATTTTTATAATTTTAGGTTTTACATTTAAGCTTTAATCAATCTTGAATTGATTTCTGTGTATGGTGAATACTAGGGGTTCATTTTCAATCTACTGCATATGGCTAGTTATCCAACACCATTTATTGAATAGGGAGTTTTTTCCCCACTGCTTGTTTTTGTTGACTTTGTTGAAGATGAGATAAGGTTGTAGGTATGCAGAATTATTTCTTTACACTCTTTTTTGTTCCATTAGTCTAGGTGTCTGTTTTTGTACCAGTACCATGCTGTTTTGGCTACTGTAGCCTTGTATTATAGTTTGAAGTCTGGTAATGTGATGCCTCCAGCTTTGTTTCTTTTGCTTAGGATTGCCTTGGGTATTTGGGCTCATTTTTGGTTACATGTGAGTTTTAGAATATTTTTTTCTAATTCTGTGGAGAATCACATTGGTGGTTTGATAGGAATAGCACTACGTGGAATGTTTTTCCATTTGTTTGTCACACTCTGATTTCTTTGAGCAGTTTCCTCTCTGATGTTTCCTTTTTGCTACCTTTAGATTACTTAATATTTTAGTTTTCCATTTTATCTATTGAGTTTATTACTATAAACTGTATAAACTGCTATTACTATCTTCAAATGGATTTTTTCCTGATTGCTCTAGAAATTATGATATACATATTTAACTTTTCACAATCTACTTAGAATTAATATTTTACCATTTAAAGTAGAATGTAAGTCCCCATACTCTTCACTCTGTATCGTAGTTGCATTATGTATTACATACATTACAAATGTATGTAACGTATTGCATACATTTCTACCTACGTTGAAAACTTACAAGGTAATGCTACAACTTTTGCTTTTAACTGTAATACTATGTTATGTGGCTCACATCTGTAATCCTAGCACTTTGGGAGACCAATGTAGGCAGATTAGTTGAGCTCAGGAGTTCAAGACCAGCAAAACTTCATCTCTACAAAAAATTCAAAAATTAACTAGGCATTGTACTGCATGCCTGTAGTCCCAGCTCCTTGGGAGGCTGAGGCAGAAGGATGGCTTGAGTGCAGGAAGTGGAGGTTGCAGTGAGCTGAGATGACACCACTGCACTTTAGCCTGGGTGACAGAGTGAGACCCTATCTTAAAAAAAAAAAGGAAAAGGAAAAAAAATTTTTACACAATGTAAGAGGAAACTATTATTACATTTATTTAAATATTTACCGTCTCTGTTTTCTTTTACTCCAGATATTCCAAGTTTTCCCCTCACATCCTATCCCTTTTGTCTGAAGAAATTTCCTTAGCATTTCTTAAGTGCAGATCCACAGACAATGAATTTTCTTAGTTTTCCTTCATCTGAGAATGTCATTATTTCAACTTTATTCATGAAGAATGTATTCTCTAATAGATTTAAAATTAGAGAATGTAATTCTCTAATAGAATTTTGATTTGATGGTTCTTTCTCTTTCATCACTTTAAAAATGTTCTACGTATATCTGACTGGGTAGTTTCTGATAGAAATTGCATGTTCATTTGAATTGTTATTCCCCTCTATGTTATGGGCTTGGGCTGCTTTTTTCCCTTCTATGTTATGTCCTTGGACTGTTTTTCTTGGGCTGCTTTTAGGATTTTTTTCTTCTTGGCCTTAGTTTTCAGGAATTCAGTTAAAATTCTCTGGGTTTGGATTTCTTTGTGTTTACCTTTCATGAGACTGTAAGTTTATATATTTTGTCAAATTTGAGAATTTGTCATTATTCCTGTTTTTCTTTATTTATTATGGTGAAATTCACATGCTATATTAAGTTTTTTTTAAATGTACAAATTCAGTGACATTTAGTACATTTACCACCTCTCTCTAGTTTTAAAACTTTTTACCACTACAGAGAAATATATTGTACCTTTCAAGTAATCACTCTCTCTTATTTCCCCTGCCACTTGAAGATAATACTAATCTACTTTCTGTTTGTATAGATTCGCCAATTCTGTATATTTTATAATTAAATAAATCATACAATATTAGAACTTTGCTGCTTTTACCTAGCATTATGTTTTCAAGATTCATCCAAGTTGTAGCATGCACTTAAATTCTTTTTATGGCTGAATGCTATTTAATATTTCACTTTATGGTAATTATACATTTTGATCATCTTTTCATCAGCTGGTTTGGATTTGAGTTGATTTCACCTTTTGGCTCTTACGAGTAATGTTGCTGTAAACATTTGTTTACAAGTTACCATGTGGACATAAATTTTCATTTCTCTTGGCTATATACATAAAAGTAGAGTTAGTAAATCATATGGTAATTCTTAACTGAATTGCCGTCAAACTATTTTCTGTGATGGCCACACCATTTTACATTCCTGCCAACAATGTAAAAGGGTTTCTCTTTTGCCACATCTTTGTTAACTTTTGTTATTTTTAGGGTCGCTTTGTTGTTGTTTTATGTTACTGTAGCCATCTTAGTAGGGGTGAGGTTATAGCTCATTGTGGTTTTGATTTGCATTTTCCTAATGTCAGATAATGTTTAGCATCATGTGTTTGCTGGCTATTTCTGTATATTCTTTAGAGGAAGATCTGGATTTTTACTTATTTTGCTTATTTTTAAAATGGATCTTTTGACTTTTTCTTATTGTTAGTGTTCTTTATATATTCTGGGTAGGAAACGCCTTATCAAATACATGATTTGCAAATATGTTCTCCCTTTTTGTTGGTTATCTTTTCATTCTTTTTTGTTTTTTTGATGATAATTCTTTGAAGCACGAGAGCCTAATTTTGAGGATGTCTAATTTATCTATTCTTTGGTTGTGATTTTTGAATCAAATCTAAGAATTTATTGACAGAAGTTCTTAAAGATTCATCTCTATGTTGTTTTCAAATACTTTACACTTTTAGCTCTTATATTTTGTATATGGTGTAAGATATAGGATCCAACTTCATTCTTTTGCATGTGGTCATCCAGTTATCCCAGCAACATTTGTTGAAGATACTATTCTTTCCCCATGAAAAGATCTTAGCACCATAGTCAGAAAGTCATTTATCCATAGATTTTAGGGTTTGCTTCTGGATTCTCAATTTTGTTTCTTTGTTCTATATGTCTATTCTTATGCCATTATCACACTGTTTTAGTTACTGTAACTTTGCAGTAAGCTCTAAAATCAGGAAGTGTGAGCTCTTCAACTTGGTTTTTCAGTATTGTTTTGGCTATTCAGGATTCTTTCCAATTGCAAATGAGTTTGAAAATAAGATTTCCTGATTCTACAAAAATGCCATTGAATTTAGATAGGGATTGTGTTTAATCTGTAGATTATTTGGGGAAGTATTGCCATTTAATAATATTGAGTCTTCTCTAACCCATGAACATGAAATGTGTTTCTTTTTTTTTTTTTCAATTTGAGACAGAGTTTCACTCTTGTTGGTGGGGTGCAGTGGCACAATCTCAGCTCAGAGCAACCTCTACCTCCCAGATTCAAACGATTCTCCTGCCTCAGCCTCCCTTGTAGCTGGGATTACAGGCATGTGCTACCACACCCAGCTACTTTTGTATTTTGTTAAATTATTTTATTTTATTTTATATTTAAAATATATGTATATATTTTATTTCACTTTAGTTTCTGGGGTACATGTGAAAACATGCAGGATTGTTGCATAGGTACATACATGGCAATGTGGTTTGCTGCCTCCATCAACATCACCTATATCTGGCATTTCTCCCCATGTGCATGTGTCTTTATAATAGAATGATTTATAATCTTTTCGATATATGCCCAGTAATGAGATTGCTGGGTCGAGTGGTATTTCTATTTCTAGGTCCTTGAGGAATCGCCACACTGTCTTCCACAATGGCTGAACTAATTTACACTCCCTCCAACAGTGTAAAAGTGTTCCTATTTCTCCACATCCTCTCCAGCATCTGTTGTCTCCAGATTTTTTAATGGCTGCCATTCTAACTGGTGTGAGGTGGTATCTCAACGTGGTTTTGATTTGCATTTCTCTAATGACCAGTGATGATGAGCATTTTTTCATATGTTTGTTGGCCTCATATATGTCTTCTTTTGAAAAGTGTCTGTTCATATCCTTTGCCCACTTTTGAATGGGTTTCTGGTTTTTTTCTTGTAAATCTGTTTTAGTTCTTTGTAGATTCTGGATATTAACCCTTTGCCAGGTGGGTAGATTGCAAAAAATTTTTCCCATTCTGTTGGTTGCTGGTTCACTCGAATGATTGTTTCTTTTGCTGTGCAGAAGCTCTGGAGTTTAATTAGATCCCATTTGTCTGTTTGGCTTTTGTTGCCAATGCTTTTGGTGTTTTAGTCATGAAGTCTTTGCCTATGCCTATGTCCTAAATGGTTTTGCCTAGGTTTTCTTCTCGGGTTTTTATGGTGTTAGGGCTTATGTTTAAGTCTTTAACCATCTGGAGTTAATTTTAGTGTAAGGTGTCAGGAAGGGGTCTACCTTCTGCTTTCTGCACATGGCTAGCCAGTTTTCCCAACACCATTTATTAAACAGGGACTCCTTTCCCCATTGCTTGTTTTTGTGAGGTTTGTCAAAGATCAGGTAGTTGTAGATGTGTGGTGTTACCTTCGAGGCCTCTGTTCTGTTCCATTGGTCTATATCTATGTTTTGGTATCAGTACCATGATGTTTTGATTACTATACCCTTGTAGTATAGTTTGAAGTCAGGTAGCATGATGCCTCCAGCTTTATTCTTTTTGCTTAGAATTGATTTGGCTATGCAGGCTCTCTTTTGGCTCCATATGAAGTTTAAGGTGGTTTTTTCCAGTTCTGTGAAGAGGATCATAGGTAACTTGATGGGGATAGCATTGAATCTAAAATTACATTGGGCAGTTTGGCCATTTTCACAATATTGATTCTTCCTAACCATGAGCATGGAATGTTTCTCCATCTGTTTGTGTCCTCTCTTCTTTCCTTGAGCAGTGGTTTGTAGTTCTCCTTGAAGAGGTCCTTTACATCCTTTGTTAGTTGTATTCCTAGGTATTTTATTCCCTTTATAGCTATTGTGAATGGCAGCTCATTCTTGATTTGGCTCTCTTTCAGTCTATTATTGGTGTATAGGAATGCTTGTGATTTTTGCACATTGATTTTGTATGCTGAGACTTTGCTTGAAGTTGCTTATCAGTTTCAGGAGATTTTGGGCTAGACGATGGGGTCTTCTAGATATACAATCATGTCATCTGCAAATGGAGACAATTTGACTTCCTTCTTTCCTAATTGAATACCATGTATTTCTTTTTCTTGCCTGATTGCTCTGGCTAGAACTTTCAATACTATATTAAATAGGAGTGGGGAGAGAGGACATCCTTGTCTAGTACCAGATGTCAAAGGGAATGCTTCCAGTTTTTGCCCATTCATTATGATATTGGCTGTGGGTTTGTCATAAATAGCTTTTATTATTTTGAGATACATTCCGTCAATACCTAGTTTATTGAGAGCTTTTAGCATAAAAGGCTCTTGAATTTTGTTGAAGGCCTTCTCTGCATCTATTGAGATAATCATGTGGTGTTTGTCTTTGGTTCTGTTTATGTGGTGGATTACATTTATAGACTTGCGTATGTTGAACCAGCCTTGCGTCGCTGGGATGAAGCCTACTTGATCTTGATGGATAAGCTTTTTGATGTGCTGTTGGAATCAGTTTGCCAGTATTTTATTGAAGATTTTTGCATCTATGTTCATCATGGATATTGGCCTGAAGTTTTATTTTTTTGTTGAGCCTCTGCCGGGTTTTGGTATCAGGATGATGTTGGTCACATAAAATGATTTGGGAAGGATTCCCTCTTTTCAGATTGTTTAGAATAGTTTCAGAAGGAGTGCTACCAACTCATCCTTGTATGTCTGGTAGAATTCAGCTGTGAACTCATCTGGACCTGGGCTGTTTTTGGTTGATAGGCTATAAATTGGTGCCTCAACTTCAGCCCTTGTTATTGGTCTGTTCAGGGTTTCAACTTCTTTCTGGTTTAGGCTTTGGAGGGTGCAAGTGTCCAGGAATTTATCTGTTTCTACCAGGTTTACTGTTTTATGTGCATAGAGTTGTTTGTAGGAACCTCTGATGTTAGTTTGTATTTCTGTTGAGTCTGTGGTAATATCCTCTTTATCATTTTTTTGCATCTATTTGATTCTTCTCTCTTTTCTTTTTTATTAATTTGGCTAGTGGTCCATCTATTTTGTTGATCTTTTCAAAAAACCAGCTCCTGGATTTATTAATTTTTTGAAGGGTTTGTTCTGTCTCTGTCTCCTTCAGTTCTGCTCTTATCTTAGTTATTTCTTGTCTTCTGCTAGCTTTTGAGTTTTTTTTATCTTGCTCCTCTAGCTCTTTTAATTCTGATGATAGGGTGTCAATTTTAGATTTTTCCTTGCTTCTCATGTGGGCATTTATTGCTATAAATTTTCCTCTATACACTGCTTAAAATGGGTCCCAAAGATTCTGGTACATTGTGTCTTTGTTCTCGTTGGTTTTGAAGAATATCTTTATTTCTGCCTTCATTTCATTGTTTATCCAGTCAACATTCAAGACCCGGTTGTTCATCTTCCATGAAGTTGTACGGTTCTGAGTTAGTTTCTGAATCCTGAGTTCTAATTTGATTGCACTGTGGTCTGAGAGACTGTTTGTTATGATTTCCATTCTTTAGCATTTGCTGAGGAGTGATTTACTTCAAATTATATGGTCAGTTTAAGAGTAGATGCTTTGTGGTGCTGAGAAGAATATATATTGTGTGGATTTGGGGTGGAGAGTTCTCTGAATGTCTATTAGGTTTGCTTCGTCCAGATCTGAATTCAGGTCCTGAATATCCTTGTTAATTTTCTGTCTCGTTGATCTGTCTAATATTCACAGTGGAGTGTTAGAGTCTCCCACTATTATTGTGTGGGGTCTGAGTCTCTTTATAGGTCATTAAGAGCTTGCTTTATGTATCTGCATGCTCCTGTATTGGGTACGTACATATTTAGGATCATTAGCTCTACTTGTAGCATCAATCCTTTTACCATTATATAATGCCTTTCTTTGTCTCTTTTGATCTTTGTTGGTTTAAAGTCTATTTTATCAGAGACTAGGATTGTAACTCTAGCTTTTATTTATTTATTTATTTATTTATTTTACTCTCCATTTGCTTAGTAAATCTTCCTACATCTCTTTATTTTGAGCCTATGTGTATTCTTGCATGTGAGATGGGTTTCCTGGATACAGCACACTGATGGGTTTTGACTTTTTATCCAATTTGCCTGTCAGTGTCTTTTGCTTGCGGCATTTAGTCCATTTACATTTAAGGTTAATATTATTATGTGTGAATTTGATCCTGCCATTTTGATTCTAGCTGGTTATTTTCCCCATTAGTTGATGCAGCTTCTTCATTGTGTCAATGCTTTTTACCATTTGGCACATTTTTGGAGTGGCTGGTACTGTTTGTTCCTCTCTATGTTTAGTGCTTCTTTCAGGAGCTCTTGTAAGTCAGGCCTGGTGGTGACGAAATCTCTCACCAATTGCTTGTTCATAAAGGATTTTATTTCTCCTTCGCTTATGAAGCTTAGTTTGGCTGGATATGAAATTCTAGATTGAAAGTTCTTTTCTTTAAGGATGTTGAATATTGGCCCCCACTCTTCTGGCTTGTAGGGTTTCTGCCAAGAGATCCACTGTGAGTCTGATAGGCTTCCCTTTGTGGGTAACCTGAACTTTCTCTCTGGCTGCCCTTAGCATTTTTTCCTTCATTTCGACCCTGGTGAATCTGACAATTATGTGCCTTGGGGTTGCTCTTCTCGAGGAATATTTTTGTGGTGTTCTCTATATTTCCTGGACATGAATGTTGGTCTGCCTTTCTAGGTTGGGGAAGTTCTCCTGGAAAATATCCTGAAGGATGTTTTCCAGCTTGGATTCATTCTCTCTGTCACATTCAGTTACACCTGTCAAACATAGATAAGGTCTTTTCACATAATCCCATATTTCTTGGAGGCTTTGTTCATTTCTTTTCACCCTTTTTTCTCTAATCTTGCCTTCTCATTTTACTTCATTGAGTTGATCTTCAATCTCTGATATCCTTTCTTCTGCTTGGTCAGTTCGACCCTTGAAACTTGTGTATGCTTCTTGTGTTGTGTTTTTCAGCTCTATCAATTCATTGATATCCTTTTCTAAGCTGTTTATTCTCATTAGCATTTCGTGTAACCTTTTTTCAAGGTTCTTAGTTTCTTTGCATTGGGTTAGAACATGTTCTTTTAACTCAGAGAAGTTTGCTATTGCCAACTTTCTGAAACCTGTTTCTGTCAATTCATCAGACTCCTTTTCCATCCAACTTTGTTCCCTTGCTGGTAGTGAGTTGTGATCCCTTGGAGTAGGAGAGGCGTTCTGGTTTTGGGTGTTTTCATCCTTTTTGTGCTGGTTTCTTCCCATCTTTGTGGAGTTATCTACCTGTGGTCTTTGTAGTTGGTGACTTTCGGATGGAGTCTCTGAGTGGACATCCTTTTTGTCGATGATGAAGTTATTTCTTTCTGTTTTTTCAGTTCCTTCTAACAGACCCCTCTGCTTTAGGATTGCTGGAGGTCCACTCCAGACCCTGCTTGCCTGGGGATCACCTGCAGCAGCTGCAGAACAGTAAGGGTTGCTGCCAGTTTCTTCTTCTGTTATCTTTGTTCCAGAAGGATACCCACCAGATGTCATCCTGAGCTCCCCTTTATGAGATGTCTCTGAATATACGGGGGTTGGGGAGCTGCTTCAGGAGACAGTCTGTCCCTTATAGGAGCTCAAGTGCTGAGCTGTGAGTTCCTTTTTTCTGTTCAGAGCTGCTGGGCAGGTACGTTTAAGTCTCCTGCAGCAGAGCTCATAACCACCTTTTTCTCTAAGGCGCTCTGTCCTAGGAAGGTAAGGCTTTATTTATAAGTTCCTGACATGCTGCTGCCTTTTTTCAGAGATGCCCTGCCCAGTGAACAGGCAGCCTAGTCACAGTCTGCCAATAGAGGTGTTGCTGAGCTGCCGTCGGCTCTGCCCAGCTGCTGTGTGAACTTCCTTACGGTTTTATTTATAGACGTATAGTTAGAACTGCCTTGGTAATGGCGGTCTGCCTCAGTAATGGCCGACTGTCTCTGTAGTGGTGGACTGCCTCAGTAATGGTCGGCTGCCTTGGTAATTAATGGTGGACTGACTCAGTAATGGCAGACTGCCTCAGAAGTGGTGGACTGCTTTGGTAGTGGTGGATCAGTAATGGCAGATGCACTTCCCCCCACAGAGCTGGACCTTCTTGGGTCCAGCTGTGCTTACTTTGAAACTCTCAATCCAGAGCATTTCAGATTGCTGGTCTTTATGGGGGTGGGACCTCCCGAGCCAGATCACCAGGCTTCCTATTGCAGCCCCTTCTTTTTCAGTTGAATGGGCGATTCTGTCTCCCATGCATTCCAGGCGCCAGTTGAAACGGTGCCCAGATTTGTGTGAGTTTTTGTGCAGAGACACGCTGCACCAGCTAAAACAGCCGTGCTAGAAACTCACGGCAGTTTTCTGCCTGGGATTCTCCTGGTCTTGCGGGCAGTAAAAATTTGTTTGGAAGTGCATTGGCCACTCACTCACCCTCTGTGTTCTGTCTGGGAACTGCACTCCAGAGCTGTTCCTATTTGGCCATCTTGGATCCGACCTACTTTTGTATTTTTAGTAGAGACGAGGTTTCACCCTGTTGGCCACACTGGTCTGAAACTCTTGACCTTAGGTGATCCACCTGCATCATCAGCCTCCCAAAGTGCTGGGATTACAGGCGTGATCCACCATGCCTAGTAATGTCTTAGTTAAGTCCTTCTTTAATTTTTTTCAGCAATGCCTTAGAATTTTTTTCTCAACTTTTATTGTATGTTTAGGCAGTACATGTTCAGATTTGTTACATGGGTAAATTGTGTGTTGCTGAGGTTCAGTGTACAAATGATCCCATCACTCAGGTAGTGAACATAAAACCTAAGAGGTAGCTTTTCAACTCTTGCTCACCTACTCTCCTTCTAATAGTCCCCAGTGTCTCTTGTTTTCATTTTTCTGTCCGTGTAGGATTTTCAGTATACAAATCTTTCACTTCCCTTATTAAATTTATTCCTAGATATTTTATTCTTTTGAATGCTATTATAAATGGAATTTTTTAAGTTTCCCTTTTTGGATTGTTCATTGCTAGTATATAGGAACTTAACAGAATTTTTGTTTGTTGACCATGTACCCTGCAACTTGGCCGAATTCGTTTATTAGCTGTAGTAGATTTTTTGTTAACTTTTATGGATTTTCTATATATAGGATTATGTCATCTGTAAAGAGATAGTTTTGTTGTTGTTGTTGTTGTTGTTTTCCTCTCTACGTCTGTAAGCCATTTATTTATTTTGCCTAATCACTCTAGCTGAGACATCCAGTACAATGTTAAATAGCAGTGGTGAAAGTGGTCATCCTCTTCTTACTCATCTTGAGGGGAAGCGTTCAGTCTTTTACCATTGAGTGTGATGTTAGCTTTTTTCCTTCAAATCCTGTCAGTGTTTATATGTAATTAATACATATAATACACATAATTGCTGTATTTGATGCATATATGCTTCTTGTTATATATTCTTGCTGAAATGACTATGTTATCAATATATAATGTCTTTGTCTCATAGTTTTCTACTTAAAATCTGTTTATTCTGAATAGCATTCTAGCTATTTTTTAGTTACTATTTGCATAAAATGTCTTTTTTTATCCTTTCACTTTGAATCTGTTTGTGTCTTTGGCTCTAAAGTGAGTATCCTATAAGCAACATATAGTTGACTTGTGATTTGGTTTTGTTTTGGGGTGTTTTTTATTTGTTTGTTCATTTTTAAAGTCAAAGCAAGTTTATTGAGAAAGTAAAGGAATAAAGAACGGCTACTCCATTGGCAGAGCAATGGCTTGGGCTGCACACTTATGGTTATTTCTCAATTATATGCTAAACAAGGGATTGATTATTCATGAGTTTTCTGGGAAAGGGATGGGCAGTTTCTGGAACTGAGTGTTCTGCCCCCATTTTAGACCATATAGGGTAACTTCCTAACATTGCCATGGCATTTGTAAACTGTCATTGCACTGGAGGAAGTGTTTTTTTAGCATGCTAATGTATTATAATTAGCATTTAAAGAGCAGTGAGGACAACCAGAGCTCACTTTTATTGCCACCTTGGTTTTGGTGCATTTTAGCCAGCTTCTTTTTCATATCTTTTTATCAGAAAGGTCTTTGTGACCTGTACCTTTTGCCAACCTTCTGTCTCATCTTCTGATTTAAAATGCCTAGCCTACCGGGAATGTAGCCCAGTAGGTCTCAACCTTCTTTTACCCAGCCCCTATTCAAGATGGAGTTGCTCTGGTTCAAACGCCTGTGACATATTTCCCCCCCTCCCTTTACAAGGGAATCCTTAATCTTAAAGGTTGTAGAAGGACAAAGATCGATATTCTGTAACTTCTTCAGGCTGAATAGAGGTGATGATAAACCTGGTTACCTATTAACGTCTCTTGTATTCAGGGTGGAGAGGTGCTCAGTTAGAAAGCATCCTGTGTAGGGACTGTGTAGACAAGGTATGAGGCCAGTTTTCCCAAGGGACTTTCATTGGCTCTGTAAGTCACGTTTGATTCCTTAAAGGAAAGCATGCCATTCCAGTCAAAGCCTTGTAAAATAACCAGTTTCTCCAGTTGTGTTCTGTTGCAAAAGAAAACATTCTTATTACACTTATGCAAGTAACTATGTTGCCATGAATTAAGACTATTCACAAATAATTTCCAAATTCTGGAGATATCAGGTAGAGAAAAACAAATATGTTCCAAATTTTGTTTAGAGGAGAATACTTTATTCCATTGTTAAAAGCTGTAAATGGCTCAAAAGAAAAGTTTGCTTGACTCTGAAAACCAAAATAAAGGGTCAGTAACATTTTAAGCAAAAAGCCAAAAAAGATTATTTCAGTCTTCTATTAGTGTAGTCCATGCGGTTAACTCCTGTCCTGACTTATTACCACAAACATTTCAGCTCTCCATGAGTCCTGAAAGTTTTTTCCTGTATTCTAATGTCACAGTCTCCAAAGTTAACAGAAACCTACATTCAAGAGCACCTGTCAAAGTCCTGTAGCTGACTACAAACCACCTTTTAAAGAGGATCAAAACAAGACAACAATTGTCCGTGAATTACATGTCTTAGGGTAGTCACAGTCAAAAACATGATTGACAAAGAAATTTGGTCATCTTGGTGGTATACTATGATTTTATGTAACAATTATAATTATTACTGATAACACACACTAAGTCATATCAGAATTGTAGTAGTTTCCCATAATTTTGGAATAGATACCAATAACACCAATAACGTATTTAAACAAATATAGCTCCAGGAAAGCCAAACACCATTTTTATATTTGACAGTGTTTCTAGTGATTTTTATACCAAATAGGCCAAATATGTCTCTTTTGAACTTCAGGGGACCTAATATCTAAAAGATTAGGTTAGAAGCCGGGCGCGGTGGCTCAAGCCTGTAATCCCAGCACTTTGGGAGGCCGAGGCGGGTGGATCACGAGGTCAAGAGATCGAGACCATCCTGGTCAACATGGTGAAACCCTGTCTCTACTAAAAATACAAAAAATTAGCTGGGCACGGTGGTACATGCCTGTAATCCCAGATACTTAAGAGGCTGAGGCAGGAGAATTGCCTGAACCCAGGAGGCGGAGGTTGCGGTGAGCCGAGATCGCGCCATTGCACTCCAGCCTCGGTAACGTGAGTGAAGCTCCGTCTCAAAAAAAAAAAAAAAAAAAAAAAAGAAGAAGATTAGGTTAGAAAAGACATAATTTATAATTTGACTTTGGAAAGTTTTTCATATATTCAAAGTTTAAAGCACTTGATATTATCAAATCCCAGGTCACCATAAGTCATCGATTTAGCCAAAATGATAAACATTTTTAAAAGGCAAAAACCTTTACCCATTAAGGGGGAAGACAGCTTTCTCAACAATCTATCTCTTTTCTTTCCCTTCTTTTTCCTGCAGTTTATTCAGAAGGCAAACAAAAATATTTTATTATTTTTAATATAATATGAAAATCTTGTTCAGGAGAGGAAGCTAAATTTCACGTTTGCATTAGTGCACTATTGATGTCAAACCTTAACAAAACCCTATAGACAAATCCATCCAGTCTCAATCAGTATGACCCTAAGGTAAGATTCTTAGAAACCTTTATAACCCTTTACAGCTTTTGTGAAAGAGCAGATCAGTGCTCTAAGAAAATTCTGGTATGTTTTCATTCTAATGTTCAATTTATGGAAAAACTGAGTACTACTTTAACTTTAGCCAATATGTTCACACAGAGAATTTCTTTTACAAGATTTTTCACAAATCTTCCACAACTTGATTGCTTTCTGGTTTGGGCTTCCTGTTTTCCTTTTTATAGTGACAAAACTATTTTATATATTTTTAAAATGTTTGCCTTTTATAAAAATGTTAGCAAATTTTATACATATTTATATTATGTTTATAAATGTGTATATTGCATTTTGCTTTTTTTGCTTAATTATATCTCCTGGAAATCATTCCATTTCAGTACAAAGAGTTTCTCTATTCTGTCTTATGGCTTTATAGCACTCCATTTCATGTGTATTTCATAGGTTATTTACTCAATCTCCATTGCTTTATAATCACAAATAATACTGTACAAATACCTTTGTGATTATGTGTGTCTTAGTCTGTTCTTATATGGGTATGAAGACATACCCAAGACTGGGTAATTTATTAAGGAAGAAGGCTTAATTGATTCACAGTTTCACAGTGTTGAGGAGGCTTCAGGAAATTACAGTCATAGCAGAAAGCAAAGGATAAGGCACCCTCTTCACAGGGCACTATGATGAAGTGAGTGCAAGCAGGGGTAATGCCAGATGCTTATAAAACTATCAGATCTTGTGAGAACTCACTCACTATCACGAGAACAGCATGGGGGAAACTGTCCCCATGATCCAGTTACCTCCACCTGGTCTCATCCTTGACACATGGAGATTATGGAGATTACAATTGGAGGTGAGATTTGGGTGGGGACACAGAGCCAAACCATATCGTGTGCCTTCATATTGTTGGAGATACACATTTTAGATAAATTCATACAGGGATTTCTGGCTTGAGATTTAGTTATATATAATTGGTTAGATATTGACAAATTCCTCTTCAGAGAGATTGTGACATTTTCTGTATCCATCAGCAATATATGGCATTACCTATTTCTCTGTTACCTCACTAATAGAATGTATTGTTAAGCTTTTGAATTTTTCGCTAATTTAATGAGTGAAAAAATTAAATTTTATTGTAATTTTAATTTGTGTTTTTATATGAATGAAATTACGAAACTTTTAACATAATTGAGGCATTTTTATATCTTTTTTGAGTTGTTTATTCAAATCTTTGCCTATTATTTTGATTGCTCTTTGAGACAGGGTTTCACCTTATTGTCCAGGCCGTAGTGCAGTGGCATGATCTCAACTCACTGCAACCTCCTCTTTCCAGGTTCAAGCGATCCTCCCACTTCAGCATTCCAAGGAGCTGCGACTACAGGCACATGCCACAATGCCTTGTTAATTTTTGTATTTTTTTTTTCATAGACATGGGGTTTCTCCATGTTGCCTAGTTGGTCTTGAACTCTTGACCTCACACCATCTGCTGCCTCTGCCTCCCAAAGTGCTGAGATTACAGGCATGAGTCACTGTGCCCAGCCTCCCTGCCCATTTTTTTATAGGATTTCTGTAGGTTGATTTTCCTCAATTTAAAAAAATTCTTAATATATTAAGGATATCTCTTCATCTGTGATGCATGCTGTGAATATTTTCCCCAGTTTTGTCTTTGATTTTGTTAATTAGTTTTTTTGGCTATGCAAATTTCCCAAGGTATCATGTTATTTTGTTTCTAATTGCATCTAGAATTTTAGTCATAGTTAGGAAGCCTTTCTTTACAGATGGGTTTTAGAGGAATTCACTGGTTATTTCTTATAAAAGTAAATCTTTTTTATAGGTTTTTATAAATCTATAAATTTATAGATTTATAAAAACCTATAAAAAAGATTTACTTTTATATCTCTGATCCATTTGGAGTTTATTCTTGGGTGTGATGGAAAAAAATGAATCTACTTTTACCTTTTATCAAATGGCTATCTAGTAGCCCCTACACCAACCATTCTCAACCTTTTTGGCACCAGGGTCCAGGTTCATGGAAGACAGATTTTCCACAGAATGAGGGGTGGGGTGAAGGGGATGGTTTGGGATGAAACTGTACCACCTCAGACCATCAGGCATCAGTTGGATTCTCATAAGGAGCACACAACCTAGATCCTTCCCATGAACAGTTCACAGTAGGGTTTCTGCTTCTATGATAATTTAATGCTGTCGCTGACCTGATAGGAGACAGAGCTGTCAGGCGATAATGTTGGCTTGGCCTCCACTCACCTCCTGCTTTGTGGCCCAGTTCCTAACAGGCCATGGACTGGTACCAGTTGATGGCCCAGGGTTTGCAGACCCCTTCTCTGCCCTACGGTGTGTATTAACCAGAGCATCTTTGACCCAGTCACCTGAGATACCACTTTTGTCGTATACTAGATGTTTATGTGTAATTGGATCTACTTCTAGAAATTATATTTTATTCCGTTGATTTAATGGCTTATTCTTGTGCCAGTACCATACTGCTTAATGAAGGAGGTTTATAGTATGTTTTTATACCTTGGAGTAGTTCTACCCTCAGCCCTTTCCCATCCTCTCAGGTCTTTATATTCAGTAATTTCCTAGCTATTCTTGTGTCTATTTTTATTATTTTTTGAGATGGAGCCTATCTTTGTCACCCAGGTTGGAGTGCAGTGGTATGGTCTCAGCTCACTGCAACCTCTGCCTCCTGGTTTTAAGCAATTATCCTGCCTCAGCCTCCCGAGTAGCTGAGATTATAGGCACCCACCACCACACCCAGCTAATTTTTTGTATTTTTAGTAGATAGGATTTCACCATGCTGGTCAGTCTGGTCTCAAACTCCTGACCTCAAGTAATCTGCCTGCCCCAGCCTCTCAAAGTGCTGGGATTACAGACATAAGTAACTGCACAAGGCTGTGTTTACTTTTTATTTTCAGTTTTAAATAAAACTAAATTTGTTCCAAGCATACAATACATTGTTATTAATCATAGTTGCCATATTGTACAATAGTTTTCTTGTACTTACTTCTTCTATCCAACTGAAATTTTGTATCCTTTGAGCAATCCGTTCCCAACTTGACCTTCCTCCAGTCCCTGGTAACCATTATTCTGCTCTCCAGTTTTATGAGGAGTTCAGTTTTTTTTTTTTTTTTTTTTTTGGAATTGGAATTCCACATGTGAGATTATGCAATATTTATCTTTTTGTGCCTAGCTTATTTCACTTAACATAATGTCTTCCAAGTTCATTCATGTTGTTGCAAATGACAGGATATCCTTTTTTAAGGCTGAATAGCATTCCACTCTGTGTGTGTGTGTGTGTGTGTGTGTGTGTGTGTGTGTGTGTGTGTGT